>NW_020254865.1:0-7484 GCF_003255815.1 Theropithecus gelada
AGGCCTGACACTCATTATGGGATTTTGGAAGTCCCTGTACTTCTCTCACCACGTGGTTGTTTTCATGACAGTGATATGTAAATAACCAGAAACGTTGACCTTAAGAGTTGTTACCTCGTGTGAAAGATGAGCCCTGGGTGATGGAGTTAAAAGCTCCCTTTGCCCTGTGCGCAGGGTCCCAGAACACCAGGCTGGGAGAGGTGGTGGCTTCCCTCCTACACAGGCCTGGGATTTGGACCTTTCTATTGGTGCTGACTTGGAGCAAGGAGGACCCCTCCTGCTCTCAGAGCCTGTGTGTAATCGACTCACATTTGAGAAAGACTCTTTCTAATTCAGCCTTCTCCTACAGACATGCGTGGCCCTTACGGTGACATGCCTCGAGGTCAGTGGAGAACATGGGCCAATGGTGCTTCTTGCAGCAGACATTTTCTTCATGCCTCAAAACTACTCTTCCCTCATTTTTTTGGGCTACTACTCTCTGCATTCCTTGTTTGATCCTGCCCAGGAAGGGCCTGGACTGTGTTTTTTCCTGGGCTGATTTCCTCTTCTGATTTCCTCTTTGTGACCCTGGAGCCAAGGGCAGCAAGGCCTGTTAGAAAGGACAGGAGCAAGTGCAGACGTGAGGTTGTTTCGTCAGCACAAGTGCACTGCTGTTTAATATGCATGTTCTGCGGCAGTTTCTTCACCCCGGCACTGTTGACATTTGGGACCAGGTGATTCTATGTGTTGGGGGCCATCGTCTGCATTGTAGGATGTTCGGCAGCCACCCTGGCCTCTACTCTCCAGATGCCAGTCACCTCTCCCCCAGCCCTGAGCACGACAACCAGAATTGTCTCCAGACTTTGCCAAATGTCCCCAGGGAGCAAAATTGCCTGTGGTTGAAAGCTCTTGCTCTGTGACAATCAAGAGATTTCATTTCTAGACCATTGTTGGTTTTCTGGGCTGACTGTCCCCAGCTCTGACTGGAACGTGATAAAAACTGACCTTCTGTCTTTCCTCAGACTAAGCCATCTCCAAACCTGAGCTCCTCTCCCAGATTGAACAAGGGAAGGAGCCCTGCCACTGGCGCCGCCCTGGCCCCAAGATTCCAGATGTTCCTGTGGACCCAAGTCCAGGTAAGGACTGGGAGAAGGCCAGGGAGGCCTCAGGTGATGTGCGGGAAACAGAGACGGAAAGGCCAGGAAGGGTGTGATCTTTCCAGAGAGAGCCGAGGAGAAACATGAAACTTACAGGTTTTATGTCTGAGTTTTTTATAGTTGAGTTTTAATCTCTAACTTATTCAGCTAATGCTCCAGAAATGAATACTTTCTATTAGGGAAACAGGTGGAAAACCTAATCTTTTAGGAAGAGATGGAGGCCGGGCACAGGATGAGGGGAGGGAGAGGAGGACACTGAGAGGGAAGGCAGGAGCATAGTGGACCCTTGAATAACGCGGGGGCCAGGGGCGCCAGCCCCCAATCCCAAGCAGCCGAAAATCTACATCTAACTTTACTCTCCAAAAACTTAACTACTGGATAGTCTCCTATTGAACAGAAGTCTTGATACTATGAACAGGGAACAGCACATACTATGTATGCTCTTGTATTGTGTATTGTATACTTACAGTAAGCTAGAGAAAAAATGTTATTAGGAAAATCATAAGGAAAAGAAAATATATTTACTACTCATTAAATGGAAGTGGAGCATCATAAAGGTCATCCTCCTCAGTGTCATCTTCAGATTGAGTAGACCGGAGGAAGAGGAGGGGTTGGTCTTGCTGTCCCAGGCGTGGCAGAGGCAGAAGAAAATTAATTTATAAGTGTGCCTGCATAGTTCAAACCCATGTTGTTCAAGGGGCAACTGTGTATTGAAAACAAGATTAATTCAAAGCTTTGCAAAGAGTCGGCCTTGCTTCTGAGAACCAATGTCTAATTTATTTATTTATTATTTATTTTTGAGAGGGAATCCTGCTCTGTCTCCCAGGCTGGTGTGCAGTGGCACGATCTCAGCTCACTGCAACCTCCACCTCCTGGATTCAGGCATTTCTTCTGCCTCAGCTTCCTGAGTAACTGGGATTATGGGTACCCGCCATCATGCCCAGCTAATTTTTGTATTTTTGTAGAGACAGGGTTTCACCCCCAATGTTGGCCAGGCAGGTCTTGAACTCCTGACGTTAGGTCATCTGCCCACCTCGGCCACCCAAAGTGCTGTAATTGCAGATATAAGCCACCGTGTCTGACCTCAACCTTAATTTAAGCCAGTAGCAGTTGTAGAACATACACCCCTTGGTCAGCCTTATGGTTCGGTATGATTAGAAGCACACATTTATTTAAGGTGAATCTGGTTACCAGATATCAGTGTCTCAGATTTCCTTGGAGCCAGTCAGCACCTTTGAAAGTTAAGGGAAGGACAAGTGGACACAGGAGAAAAACCAAATTCCTAAAGTGAAGACCTGCTGGGTCATTTGACCACGGAGACCACATCTCTGCAAGACTCGACCCCTGATTCCTCCAGAAGACCCGCCCTTAACTGTCCCACCTGCCTTGGTTTTCCCTTTCGTCTGACACTGAGAAAGATGGTGTTCCGTAGAGGCCCTCCTGTGCTCCACTTGTGTGAAATTAAATGCATCCCCCATGTTCATCATCTCATCTCAGTCAGATTTGCACTTTCCTAAGGGCAGAAGCATGTTCCGAGCTGGCCGCTTGCCAGTCATCATCAGGACATTCATGGTTTTTCGGGGGAACCTACCCCTGATAGTTAATGTGGGTTCTTTTCTATTTCCATAAGTGTCTTGACTGGTCTGAGAAATAAAGGAAAAGAGTACAAAAGAGAGAAATTTTAAAGCTGGATGTCCGGGGAAGACATCACATGTCGACAGATTCCGTGATGCTCCCTGAGCCATAAAACCAGCAAGTTTTTATTAGCAATTTTCAAAAGGGGAGGGAGTGCACGAATAGTGTGTGGGCCACAGAGATCACATGCTTCATAAGGTAATAAACTATCACAAAGCAAGTGGAGGCAGAGCGAGATCACAGGACCACAGGATGGGGCAAAATTAAAATTGCTAATGAAGTTTCGGCACACATTGTCATTGATAACATCTTATCAGGAGATAGGGTTTGAGAGCAGACAACCTGTCTGACCAAAATTTCTTAGGCGGGAATTTCCTCGTCCTAATAAGCCTGGGAGCACTTGCGGCTTGGGCTTGGACCATGAAAGACAGCAGCCTCCAAGGGGGCCGTTTATAGACCTACCCTCAGGGTGCATTCTCTTTCTCAGGGATGTTCCTTGCTGAGAAAAAGAATTCAGCGATAGTCCTATTTGCTTTTGAAAGAAGAGAAATATGGCTCTGTTCCGTCTGGCTCACCGGCAGTCAGAGTCCAATCTCCCTTGTTCCCTGGACATTGTTGTTATCCTGTTCCTTTTTCAAGGTGCCCAGGTTTCATATTGTTCAAACACACATGCTCTACAAGCAATTTGTGCAGTTAACACAATCATCACACGGTCCTGAGGTGACGTACATCCTCCTCAGCTTACGAAGATGAGGGGATTAAGAGATTAAAGTAAAGACAGGCATAGGAAATCACAAGGGTATTGATTGGGGAAGTGATAAGTATCCATGAAATCTTCACAATTTATGTTCAGAGATTGCAGTAAAGACAGGCGTAAGAAATTATGAAAGTATTAATTTGGGGAACTAATAAATGTCCATGAAATCTTCACAATTTATGTTCTTCTGCCGTGGCTTCAGCTGGTCCCTCTGTTTGTGGTCCCTGACTTCCCGCAACAACAGTTTAGTTCCACCAGTGCATTTTGAGAATCTTCTAGGTGTCAAGGACAGTGCTGAATGCTAGAGGACAGAAAGACGGCTGAGAACACATACTATTGGGCTGGAAAAGAGGGTTACAGCCCATGCGCGTCCAGCTTCCTAGCCTGGGTAGGAGGTTCTGGGTGGGTGGGTTTCGTTGTATTTACACCGTGTGTGGAGGCTTCCCTCACTTCCACAGCATCATTAAACGAGAATAAAGAGGGGCCTGGAAATATGCTGGTTGCTGGGAAGACCCCGTAACACTCTTTGGCTACATAATATGATGTTCAGCAGCATCCATGGCCTCTACCAACCAGTAGACAAGATGAGGAGACAAACTCCATTGTCCACCTTGAGCCTGTCGGCAGGGATCCTGTGTGGCCTTTATCCCTGTCCCGTTTATCCAAGGAGCTGGGAATCACAGCTCATCCCTCGCCACATTTGGCCTGGCCCATCCCCTTATGAGACCTCACCTCCTGCACATCCCTCCACCCAGCCTGTGGGATTCAGGGCTCAGCAGACCTGCCAGGTCTTGAGTATTCCCTGCTTGGACTGAGCTCCAGGGGACTGCAGCCCTCTGAGTGCTTGTCATTCTCTTCCCTGCCTGCCTCTGAGCCCAGGCCCACCAGGGACAGGGTCCTCACCTCTCATGATTGCGTCTGTCCCAGCCTCACTCCCTCTCTAGAGACCCTGCCTTTGGGTCTTAGGCCTTGTCTTTTTGCTGTTTCTGCAGACCTTCCCTCTCTTCTCGTCACTCCCTGCCCTTACTCTTGGCCATGGCAGCCTCCTTGTGGATGGTCCTGTGCCCCCTCCACCCATCCCACGGCCATCCATGACTGTGATAACAGTGACTGCACCACACCCACCATCTCCATCTCCAGCACACCACTCCCCGGCCGCTTCCTGCCGTCCCTTCAGTTCCCTGTCTTGTGTCCTGATTCCAGCAGTTTCCAGTCTTTCAAGACCTGCAAGCCATCGACCCTGCTGCCTTTTCACTGGCCTCACCCCTCATTTCCCTCCATGCCCACCATTGTGGTCCCCCCTTGTGCACAGCCTCAGTGTCCTTGCCCCTGTTTTGTTCATTGTATCCACCTGATGAAATCCATTGGTGTTCTGCACCTGCAGCCAAACAGCTGCATGTGGCTGCAGAGAACCAGGTAAGCCAGCTGCTGGTGTCACATGACATCCACGACCAGTGACTTCAGTGGGTGCTCTGCCACGCGGTCACACTGTGTTTCCCTAGCCCAGGGGCCGCCAACTGTGGCTGAGGGCCAAATTTACCTCATCTGTTTCTGTATGGCCCACAGCTGAGAATGGTTTAATATTTTAACCCCCTTTGTTTTCATTAAAGAGAAATACAGCACTCACTTGCACAGCCCTCCCCATGCCGTCTGCCTGCACCTGTGCCCCCTTCTCTGCCTTCACTCCTGTGACTGCTAAACTGTCGACTCTCCAGCCAAAGCCCCCCTTCCACCTGGCTCTGCATCCCATTCCATGCCACCTTCTCAAGGGCAACACAAGCAATCCTGCCTTGACCTCGGGGACATCTGCGCTTGCTGTCTCCTGCCCCTTCCCTCCCACTCTTTTACCCCTTCCACCAAAACCTCTCCAACCTCGGTTACCAGGGCCCTCTGTGGTGCTGAACGGTCTGTCTTCTTACTTGGCCTGTTCGTAACACTTGCCATGTTGCTCACTTTCCTTGCACCTGCCACCCACCTTCACTGCTCTTTCTTCCCTGGTTCCTGTTGCCCCGTGGAGCCTTTCAGCCCCAGAGTGCCCTTGGTTCTCACACTCCCTCTCTACTCCTTGCATTTCCTCACTCCCATTGTCTCCCAGGGTCTTGGGGCCACACGTACCATCTAGGAATGTGTGCCTCGAACCTGGATTTTTGCCCCAAATTCCACACATCTAGCTGCTTGGCCTGCATCTCTACCTGAGTGTCTCATAGATCTCCCCCTAAACATTCCCAGAGCTGAGCTCCTGTCTTCTCTGAATAGCCTGCTCCTCCCACATTCTCCCATCCCAGTAAATGGCAGCTCCATCCTTCCATTTGCAGTCAAAACCCGAGAAGTCCTCTCTGACCTCCTCCTCCACATCCCCATCCACTCCACCAGAAACCCTACTGGCCCTCCCTGCCAGGTTTGCCCAGAGTCTGTCCACACCTCGTCCCCTCCACTCTGACACCCAGGCTTATTGTCTCTTGCCGAGGTTGTCACCAGCCCTTCTGCCCCTGCCGTGATCCCCGAGTCTCATCTCAGCCCAGCAGAATGATCCCTTTTAGACCCAATCCTGGCTTTCCGTCTGACCCGCACCATCGGCTCACCTCCTCCACTTCTCTCTCACTCTCTGCCCAGCTGCACCATCCCTGTTGCTGTCCCTTCCGCCCTGTGCCAGGGCCTTCGCAGTGCCCTCTGCTGGGAGTGCTCCTCAGGCAAATGCCACCTTCAGGCCTTTCCTGTCATCGGTACTGCAGCCCCTCCCCACCCAGGACTCCAGGCCTCCTTTCCTGCTTTGGGTCTTCCGTGTCAGACAGCATCGTGTAATATATATGTTTCCTATTTATACATTTATCTTATGTCAGGTCTCCCTCATTAGAATGTCAGTTTCAAAAGTACAAAAACTTTTTAACTGTTTTCTTCGTATATTCATTCTAGGCACCTGGAATATTGCCCAGCATAGAGTAGGAATTCAATAACTGCTTGCTGGATGTATGCCATGCTTTGTAATTTAAAACGTGTGTGTGTGTGTATGTGTGTAATGTGTGTTTGTGAAATAATGGATTTTTCATACCATTTAGGTCCCCTAGGCCTCCCTAGGGCAGCCACTTGTCCTGAATTGTCTATGTTTATCCTTTCTATCCACTTTTTTTTTTTTTTTTTTTTTTTGAGCCAGAGTCTCGCTTTGTCGCCGAGGCTGGAGTGCAATGGTACAATCTTGGCTCACTGCAACCTCTGCCTCTCAAGTTCAAGCGATCCTCCTGCCTCAGCCTTTGGAGTAGCTGAGACTACAGGCGCATGCCACCACACCTGGCTAATTTCTTGTATTTTTAGTAGTGACAGGGTTTCACCGTGTTAGCCAGGATGGTCTTGATCTCCTAACCTCGTAATCCACCCACCTCGGCCTCCCAAAGTGCTGGATTAGAGGCGTGAGCCACCGCGCTCGCCCTCTATCCAGATTTTAAAATGTCTACTGTGTGCGTTGGTAGTTGTGAACAATATATGGATTCTTGTGTTTTGAAACGTTACATAGATGTCGTTATATTTATCACTCATTATTCTTATTTCAGACGTATCCATGATACATGTAGATCAAGTTCATTCCTTTTAACAGATGCTTAATATTCCAGAAGCAACTATATTGTAACTTATTTTCCATTCCTCCACTGATTGGCACTTAAGCTTTTTTTGATTTTTCACGCTCACAAGCGATACTGCAGTGATCATTCTTGGGCCTCTTTGTGCCCCTGTGGAGATGCTACTTCAGGAAACAGACCCAGCAATGGCCTCACCATATTATAGGCTTGCTTGATATCGTCTCTGCTGTTGCCATATTGCTGTCCCCAGGCGTACCCCAGTGCCACCGGGTGCTCCCAGCAGCAGCTATGAAGACCCTGTTTCCTTACGTCTTTGCCCAGTTTCTATAATTACATTTCTGCCAACCTGATGGGGGAGAGATCCTGGTCCTAATTCAGGATACT
>NW_020254866.1:0-1199 GCF_003255815.1 Theropithecus gelada
CTTACACAACAAATTGAAACAAGTTCACAATAACCTGGCAAACATCATTAACCACAAGCAAAATGTAAATCAAAACAACACTTAGACATCATCTCATTCTAATTGAAATGAGTGTTACAAAAAAAGACAAAAAACATTGAAAGAAAGGGAAATGCTGGTGTGCTTCCAGAGAGAGAGACACTCTTCTCCACAGTTCGTGAGAAGGTAAACTAGCACACACGATACAGAAACCACTTGGAGGTTCCTCTAAACCTTAAAAGACTCCAACTACCACTTCAACCAGCAATTCTACTACTAGGAATACACTCAAAGTCATTGAAATCAGGACACCAAAGATAGATCTACCCACCCATGTGGATTCCAGCACTGTTCCCAAGAGCCAGTGTAAGCATCAACCTACCTGCTTATCCACAGACGAAGGGAGAAAGAAGCTGTTCCACATGTTCGCACCGGGATACTCTTCAGACAGAAAACCACAATGAAATCATATCATGGGGAACCACACGGTTGCACCTGGAGGAGATGATGGTAAATTAAATGAGTAAGGGGGAGAGAAACAAACCTTGAGTCATCTCACACATGCAGAAGCTGAGAAACTATATCAAAGACCTGGAGAGCACAATATTGGTTTCCAGGGATTGGGGGAAAAGATGGGTAATGGGCAGAGATTATACAAGGGTACAAAGTTACACATAAATTAGAAGAAGAAAATTCTGTTGTTTTATTCCAGTGCAGGGTGACCAGGGTTAACAGTAAAGGCACATCACTTTCAAAGCAGCTTGACAGGAGAATACTGAAAGGGTCCCACCATAAAGGAATAAATAATGGGAAAAGGTATCAGAAACACTAAAGCACCCTGATTTCATCATTTCACAATGTATGCATCGACCATAATGCCCCACTCTACCCTCTCATTGTATTGTTCCTTTACTATGCAACACATTTGTTGCAAGAAATAGAAACAGGTGATGCTAATATTCATGTGGGACCATGAAGCACCCTGAGTTTCATCCTCCACAATCCTGAGACATCCAGACTACATTGGACACATCACACTTCCTGATTTCAAATTTCATGGAAAAGCTAGGGACTGGCCTCCACACAGAGTAGTGGAACACAAGGCAGGACCAAGAAGTAAACCCACACACTGAAAACTATCTGATCTAACACAGAATCCACCAAAGTAAGCAAAGGAAAAA
>NW_020254867.1:0-1199 GCF_003255815.1 Theropithecus gelada
AGCACACTCATTTGTCTGTTTTTCCCTGCTTACCTCTGGTATCAAGATCTCTTCCTGGGCGTGGAGGACAGAATGAAAATTCAATCTGGGCTCAGTGCAAAAGCTTCAGTGTCTTGGAAATGGAGGGAGAAGCACAACCTTGAGCACACTGTCAGCATTCTATTTCTTCATTTGAATGAGAATATGCAGTTTTACCATCATTTGTTCAAGAGGGTTTCCTTTCCCCATTGTGTATTTTTGACACGTTTGCTGAAGATCAGTTTACTGTATGTGTGTTCACTCAATTCTGGGCTCTCTATATCTGTGAAACTTATGAGTGCCCCTATGCTAGAAACATACTCTCTGTATTTCTGTATTTTGTGTGTGTGTGTGTGTGTGTGTGTGTGTGTATTTCAATCTCATGAACCTGCATCCTCTAACACTATTTTTTTAATGTCATCATGGTTACATAAGGCACATAAAATTCATTAAAATTGTAGGATTATCTTTTCCATTTCTGCACAGATGGGTGTTACCAGTTTGATAGTAATTGTTGTGAGTCTGTAGATCATTGTGTAGTATTGTGTGTTAGTCGGGTTTAGTCTTCTTATCCATGAATACAGGATGCCTTTCCACTTATTTGTACCTTCCTTATTTCCTAGGATCTTCATGTTGACAGCTGATAAGTTAGATTTAACATGACTGATAAAAATTTTTTATTTCCTATACCAATATTTTGTATGTCTGAATGAATAGGCATCATATATATATATATATATATATATATATATATATATAGAGAGAGAGAGAGAGAGAGAGAGAGAGAGATGGAGGTTCACTCTTCTTGCCCAGGCTGGAGTGCAATGGCATGATCTCGGATCACTGTAACGTCTGCCTCCCAGGTTCAAGCAATTCTCCTGCCTGAGGCTCCTGAGTAGCTGGGATTACAGGCGCTCACCACCATGCCTGGCTAACTTTTTGTATTTTTAGTGGAAACGGGGTTTCACCATGTTGGCCAGGCTGGTCATGACCTCTTGACCTCAGGTCATCCACCTGCCTCAGCCTCCCAAAGTGCTGGGATTACAGATGTGAGCCAGAGTACTCGGCCAAAAAAATAATTTTTATGTAAGCTAGTTAACCAAAAATCACCCCCATACTCTTGTACATTTTTTCATGAATTTGTTCATTTCTGTTGGTATACATTTCCTCATTTCAGTAGA
>NW_020254868.1:0-1199 GCF_003255815.1 Theropithecus gelada
TAAATCTCTAGTTCACATCCTGAATGAATTTTCAGATTTTTTTGTGTTGGTTTTCACATTTATCTTGCATCTCTTCTTGAGCTTCTTTAAGCTCAGTCTTTTGAATTGTTTATCTGGCACTTTGAAAATTTCATTTTGGTTAGGATCCATTGGTAGAGAATTACAATGTTCCTTTGGGGGTGTCATAACACCTTAAAATAAAATAAAATAAAATAAAATAAAATAAAATAAAATGCAGTGAGAGAATCTCTGCATATTATTTCTTCTGCCCATCTCCTCCTCGAGACCCAGAAAAGGAAGCTCCCTTCTCGGAAGTCCTAAATTTTTATGGAGATTGTTGCATGTGGTTCAATATTCAGCACCAATAGATGAAAATTTCATTTTGGTTAGGATCCATTGGTAGAGAATTACTATGTTCCTTTGGGGGTTTCATAACACCCTGATTTTTCATACTTCCATTACTGTAATGCTGTGTCCCCACCCAAATCTCATCTTGAATTGTAGCTCCCATAATTCCCACGTGTTGTGGGAGGTGATTGAATCATGAGGGCAGGTTTTTCCTGTGCTGTTCTTGTGAGAGCAAATAAATCTCACGAGATCTGATGGTTTTATAAAGGGAGGTTTCCTGAACAGGCTCTCTCTTGCCTGCGGCCATGTAAGATGTGACTTTGCTCCTCCTTTGCCTTCCACCATCATTGTGAGGCTTCCCCAGCCATGTGGGGCTGTGAGTCAACTAAATTTCTTTCATTTATGAAGTACCCAGTCTTGGGCAGTCCTTTACAGCAGCATGAGAATGGACTAATATATCTATTCAACACATATTTATTATGTGCCTTATATATTCCAGGCACTCTTTTAGGGGATGGGGATACATCAGTAAGAAATAGTGAAAAACATGACAACCTAAGATATTACATGGAATGTTCATGCTATGGGAAAAATATATATGTATATAGTAAGAACTCTAACAAATAAAGAATGCTATTCCATTCTTTGAAAATAAGTACAGCAGTATGTCTCTCGACCTCTTCAGAAATGAGTCCATAATGATAACCCTGCCAATGTTATACTGATGTCTTTGGTTCTTATACTTCCAATCTGTTGTTGTTATAATTTACATTGAATATATCGGTTCATTTAAAATAATCATTCATCAGAGATGGCAGGATACATCATGTCTTTCCTCCGTCAGTTTCTTT
>NW_020254869.1:0-1199 GCF_003255815.1 Theropithecus gelada
TAAATCTCTAGTTCACATCCTGAATGAATTTTCAGATTTTTTTGTGTTGGTTTTCACATTTATCTTGCATCTCTTCTTGAGCTTCTTTAAGCTCAGTCTTTTGAATTGTTTATCTGGCACTTTGAAAATTTCATTTTGGTTAGGATCCATTGGTAGAGAATTACAATGTTCCTTTGGGGGTGTCATAACACCTTAAAATAAAATAAAATAAAATAAAATAAAATAAAATAAAATGCAGTGAGAGAATCTCTGCATATTATTTCTTCTGCCCATCTCCTCCTCGAGACCCAGAAAAGGAAGCTCCCTTCTCGGAAGTCCTAAATTTTTATGGAGATTGTTGCATGTGGTTCAATATTCAGCACCAATAGATGAAAATTTCATTTTGGTTAGGATCCATTGGTAGAGAATTACTATGTTCCTTTGGGGGTTTCATAACACCCTGATTTTTCATACTTCCATTACTGTAATGCTGTGTCCCCACCCAAATCTCATCTTGAATTGTAGCTCCCATAATTCCCACGTGTTGTGGGAGGTGATTGAATCATGAGGGCAGGTTTTTCCTGTGCTGTTCTTGTGAGAGCAAATAAATCTCACGAGATCTGATGGTTTTATAAAGGGAGGTTTCCTGAACAGGCTCTCTCTTGCCTGCGGCCATGTAAGATGTGACTTTGCTCCTCCTTTGCCTTCCACCATCATTGTGAGGCTTCCCCAGCCATGTGGGGCTGTGAGTCAACTAAATTTCTTTCATTTATGAAGTACCCAGTCTTGGGCAGTCCTTTACAGCAGCATGAGAATGGACTAATATATCTATTCAACACATATTTATTATGTGCCTTATATATTCCAGGCACTATTTTAGGGGATGGGGATACATCAGTAAGAAATAGTGAAAAACATGACAACCTAAGATATTACATGGAATGTTCATGCTATGGGAAAAATATATATGTATATAGTAAGAACTCTAACAAATAAAGAATGCCATTCCATTCTTTGAAAATAAGTACAGTAGTATGTCTCTCGACCTCTTCAGAAATGAGTCCATAATGATAACCCTGCCAATGTTATACTGATGTCTTTGGTTCTTATACTTCCAATCTGTTGTTGTTATAATTTACATTGAATATATCGGTTCATTTAAAATAATCATTCATCAGAGATGGCAGGATACATCATGTCTTTCCTCCGTCAGTTTCTTT
>NW_020254870.1:0-1199 GCF_003255815.1 Theropithecus gelada
CACAGCAGCCTCTTGAGGGAGGCACTATTATTGTCTCCTCCTTTTTTCTTTTCTTTTCTTTTTTTTTTTTTGACAGAGTCTCACTCTGTTGCCCAGGCTGGAGTGCAGTTGTGCGATCTTGGCTCACTGCAACCACCACCACCCAGGTTCAAGCAGTTCTGCCTCAGCCTCCCAAGTAGCTGCTGCAAGTACAGACACCCACCACCATGCCTGGCTAATTCTTGTATTTTTAGCAGGGACGGGGTTCTGCCATGTTGGCCAGGCTGGTCTCGAACTCCTGACCTCAGGTGATCAACCCATCTCGACCCCCAAAATGCTGGGATTACAGGTGTGAGCCACCATGCCTTACTATTATCCCCATTTTTATTTTTTTATTTTTTTTGAGACGGAGTTTTGCTCTTATTGTCCAGGCTGGAGTGCAATGGCACAATCTCAGCTCACTGCAACCTCTGCCTCCTGGATTCAAGCAATTCTCCTGCCTCAGCCTCCTGAGTAGCTGGGATTACAGGCATGTGCCACCATGCCCGGCTAATTTTGTATTTTTAGTAGAGACAGAGTTTCTCCATGTTACTCAGGCTGATCTCGAACTCCCGACCTCAGGTGATCCACCCCCCCCACCTCAGCCTCCCAAAGTGCTGGGATTACAGGCATGAGCCACTGTGCCTGGCCTTATTATCCCTAGTTTTTAGATGAGAAAGCTGAGTCCCAGAGAGCATGGGGAGCTTGTCCAGAGTGACATCTCTGATGCATAACCAGTACTCAAACCAGTATTTTTCTGACACCAAGGCCTGTGTTTAAACTGTAAAAGGGCTGTTTGGCACCTACTTTTCTAAAGTTGTCTGATCCCTTCTCAGTCTGGGTCTTCCTGAAGCTTGGCACTTCTGAAGTCACCTTTCTGCAAACATTCTGGTAACTGTTAGATCCCTTGTTCTAGCTACTCATGTGTTCTGTGTGGTTAAACAAGGTTCACAATGGGCCACCTGGCCTTTGAAACTTGGGTGAAGAGCCTGCCTTCAGTTGATCCTCCCCACCCCCATTTTCAAACATGGGTTTCCATGTGTTAGTTGTAAAGTAGGCAACATAACCATGTTTTGAGGCTTCATAGAAAACAAATGTCTGGGGTCACACAGGTTAAAGGAGGAACCAAATTCAGCACTATCACTGTTCTATTCAGCAGGCAATTCTGGGGTCTCCCTGTG
>NW_020254871.1:0-1198 GCF_003255815.1 Theropithecus gelada
AGTTTCTCAGAAAGCTTCTTTCTCTTTGTTATCGGAGGAGATTTCCTCTGGCCCTATAGTCTTCAAAGGGACCGGAAATATCTGTTCTCAGATTCCACAGAAATAAGGCTAGCAAGGAGATCCACGAAATACAGATATAACTCTGTGAAATGAATTAACAGAACACCCAGCAGTTTCTCAGAAAGCTTCTTTCCAGATTTCATCTGAGGATATTTCCTTTTTCACCATAGCCCTCTAGGGGCTTCCAAATATCACTTTGCAAATTCCACAAGAACTGTCTTAGCGAAAGGCTTCTTGAGGGGAAAGCTATAACTCTGTGAGATGATTTCACAGAACACAAAGAAGTTTCTCAGGAAACTTCTTTCTCTTTGTTTTCGGAGGATATTTCCCTTGGCACTATAGTCTACGAAGGGATCCGAAATATCAGTTCTCAGATTCCACAGAAATAAGGCTAACAAAGAGATCCACGAAATACAGATGTAACTCTGTGTGATGAATTAAGAGAACACTCAGCAGTTTCTCTGAAAGCTTCTTTCCAGATTTCATCTGAGGATATTTCCTTTTTCACCATAGCCCTCTATGGGCTTCCAAATATCGCTTTGCCAATTCCACAAGAACTGTCTTAGCGAAAGGCTTCTTGAGGGGAAAGCCCTAACTCTGTGAGATGATTTCACAGAACACAAAGCAGTTTCTCAGAAAGCTTCTTTCTCTTTGTTATCGGAGGATATTTCCTTTGGCCCTATAGTCTTCAAAGGGATCCGAAATATCTGATCTCAGATTCCACAGAAATAAGGCTAGCAAAACATCCACGAAATACAGATGTAACTCTGTGAGATGAATTAACAGAACACTCAGCGGTTTCTCAGAAAGCTTCTTTAAAGATTTCATCTGACGATATTTCCTTTTTCACCATAGCCCTCTATGGGCTTCCCAATATCACTTTGCCAATTCCACCAGAACTGTCTCAGCGAAAGGCTTCTTTAGGGGAAAGCTGTAACTCTGTTAGATGATTTCACAGAACACAAAGGAGTTTCTCAGAAAGCTTCTTTCTCTTTGTTTTCGGAGGATTTATCCATTGGCCCTATAGTCTTCAAAGGGATCCGAAATATCTGTTCTCAGATTCCACAGAAATAAGGCTAGCAAAGAGATCCACGAAATACAGATGTAACTCTGTGAGATGAATTAACAGAACACACAG
>NW_020254872.1:0-1198 GCF_003255815.1 Theropithecus gelada
CAAAAATCACAAGCATTCTTATACACCAGTAACAGACAAACAGAGAGCCAAATCAGGAATGAACTTCCATTCACAATTGCTTCAAAGAGAAGAAAATACCTAGGAATCCAACTTACAAGGGATGTGAAGGACCTCTTCAAGGAGAACTACAAACCACTGCTCAGTGAAATAAAAGAGGACACAAACAAATGGAAGAATATACCATGCTCATGGATAGGAAGAATCAATATCGTGAAAATGGCCATACTGCCCAAGGTTATTTATAGATTCAATGCCATCCCCATCAAGCTACCAATGAGTTTCTCCACAGAATTGTAAAAAACTGCTTTAAAGTTCATATGGAACCAAAAAAGAGCCCGCATTGCCAAGACAATCCTAAGTCAAAAGAACAAAGCTGGAGGCATCACGCTACCTGACTTCAAACTATACTACAAGGCTACAGTAACCAAAACAGCTTGGTACTGGTACCAAAACAGAGATATAGACCAATGGAACAAAACAGAGTCCTCAGAAATAATACCACACATCTACAGCCATATGATTTTTGACAAACCTGAGAGAAACAAGAAATGGGGAAAGGATTCCCTATTTAATAAATGGTGCTGGGAAAATTGGCTAGCCATAAGTAGAAAGCTGAAACTGGATCCTTTCCTTACTCCTTATACGAAAATTAATTCAAGATGGATTAGATACTTAAATGTTAGACCTAATACCATAAAAATCCTAGAGGAAAACCTAGGTAGTACCATTCAGGACATAGGCATGGGCAAAGATTTCATGTCTAAAACACCAAAAGCAATGGCAGCAAAAGCTAAAATTGACAAATGGGATCTCATTAAACTAAAGAGCTTCTGCACAGCAAAAGAAACTACCATCAGAGTGAACAGGCAACCTACAGAATGGGAGAAAATTTTTGCAATCTACTCATCTGACAAAGGGCTAATATCCAGAACCTACAAAGAACTCAATCAAATTTACAAGAAAAAAACAAACAACCCCATCAAAAAGTGGGCAAAGGATATGAACAGACATTTCTCAAAAGAAGACATTCATACAGCCAACAGACATATGAAAAAATGCTCATCATCACTGGCCATCAGAGAAATGCAAATCAAAACCACAATGAGATACCATCTCACACCAGTTAGAATGGCGATCATTAAAAAGTCAGGAAACAACAGGTGCTGGAGAGGATGTG
>NW_020254873.1:0-1198 GCF_003255815.1 Theropithecus gelada
CAATTCCACAAGACCTGTCTTAGCGTAAGGCTTCTTGAGGGGAAAGCCGTAACTCTGTGAGATGATTTCACAGAACACAAAGAATTTTCTCAGAAAGCTTCTCTCTCTTTGTTATCGGAGTATATTTCCTTTGGCCCTATAGTCTTCAAAGGGATCCGAAATATCGGTTCTCAGATTCCACAGAAATAAGGCTAGCAAAGAGATCCACGAAATAGAGATGTAACTCTGTGAGATGAATTAACGGAAAACTGAGTAGTCTCTCAGAAAGCTTCTTTCCAGATTTCATCTGAAGAAATTTCCTTTTTCACCATAGCTCTCCGAGGGCTTCCAAATATCACTTTGCCAATTCCACAAAAACTGTGGGAGCGAAAGGCTTCTTAAGGTGAAAGCTGTAACTCTGTGAGATGAATTAACAGAACTCTGAACATTTTCTCAGAAAGCTTCTTTCCAGATTTCAGCTGAGGATATTCCCTTTTTCACCATAGCCGTTTATGGGCTTCCAAATATCGCTTTTCCAATTCCACAAGAACTGTCTTAGTGAAAGGCTTCTTGAGGGGAAAGCTGTAACTCTGTGTGATGATTTCACAGAACACAAAGAAGTTTCTCAGAAAGCTTCTTTCTCTTTTTTATCGGAGGATATTTCCTTCGGCCCTATAGTCTTCAAAGGGATCGGAAATATCTGTTCTCAGATTCCACAGAAATAAGGCTAGCCAAGAGATCCACGAAATACAGATGTAACTCTGTGAGAAGAATCAACAGAACACTAAGCAGTTTCTCAGAAAGCTTCTTTACAGATTTCATCTGAGGATATTTCCTTTTTCACCATTGTCCTCTACGGGCTTCCAAATATCACTTTGCCAATTCCACAAGAACTGCCTTAGCGAAAGGCTTCTTGAGTGTAAAGCTGTAACTCTGTGAGATGATTTCACAAAACACAAAGAAGTTTTTCAGAAAGCTTCTTTCTCTTTGTTATCGGAGAATATTTCCTTTGGCCGTATAGTCTTCAAAGGGATCTGGACTATATTTACTTTGGCCCTATAGTCTTCAAAGGGATCCGAAATATCTTTTCTCAGATACCACAGAAATAAGGCTAGCAAAGAGATCCACGAAAAACAGATGTAACTCTGCGAGTGGAAGTCACACAACACAGAGCAGTTTCTCAGAAAGCTTCTTTCCAGATTTCATCTGAGGATATTTC
>NW_020254874.1:0-1199 GCF_003255815.1 Theropithecus gelada
GGAGAAAGAAGCTTTCTGAGAAACTTCTTTGTGTTCTGTGAAATAATCTCACAGAGTTAGAGCTTTCCCCTCAAGATGCCTTTCGCTGAGACAGTTCTTGTGGAATTGGCAAAGTGATATTTGGAAGCCCTTAGAGGGCTATGGTGAAAAAGGAAATATCCTCAGATGAAATCAGGAAAGAAGCTTTCTGTGAAACTTCTCCGTGATGTGTGGCTTCCACTCACAGAGTTACATCTGTATTTCGTGGATCTCTTTACTAGCCTTATTTCTGTGGAATATGAGAACAGATATTTCGGATCCCTTTGAAGACTACAGGGCCATAGGAAATATCCTCCGATAACAAAGAGAAAGAAACTTTCTGAGAAACTTCTTTGTGTTCTGTGAAATCATCTCACAGAGTTACAGCTTTCCCCTGCAGAAACCTTTGGCTAAGACAGTTCTTGTGGAATTGGCAAAGTTATATTTGGAAGCCCATAGAGGGCTATGGTGAAAAAGGAAATATCCTCAGATGAAATCNAGACTACAGGGCCATAGGAAATATCCTCCGATAACAAAGAGAAAGAAACTTTCTGAGAAACTTCTTTGTGTTCTGTGAAATCATCTCACAGAGTTACAGCTTTCCCCTGAAGAAACCTTTGGCTAAGACAGTTCTTGTGGAATTGGCAAAGTGATATTTGGAAGCCCATAGAGGGCTATGGTGAAAAAGGAAATATCCTCAGATGAAATCTGGAAAGAAGATTTTGGAAAAACTGCTTAGTGTTCTGTTAATTCATCTCACAGAGTTACATCTGTATTTCGTGGATCTCCTTGCTAGCCTTATTTCTGTGGAATGTGAGAACAGATATTTCGGATCCCTTTGAAGGCTACAGGGCCAGAGGAAATATCCTCCGATAACAAAGTGTAAGAAGCTTTCTGAGAAACTTCTTTGTGTTCTGTGAAATCATCTCACAGAATTACAGCTTTCCCCTCAAGAAGCCTTTCGCTAAGACTGTTCTTGTGGAATTGGCAAAGTGAAATTTGGAAGCCCATAGAAGGCTATGGTGAAAAAGGAAATATCCTCAGATGAAATCTGGAAAGAAGCTTTCTGAGAAACCGCTCCGTGATGTTTGACTTCCACTCACAGAGTTACATATGTATTTCGTGGATCTCTTTGCTAGCCTTATTTCTGTGGAATCTGAGAACAGATATTTCAGATCCCT
>NW_020254875.1:0-7483 GCF_003255815.1 Theropithecus gelada
AGGGACATGGATGCAGCTGGAAACCATCATTCTTAGCAAACTATCACGAGAACAGAAAACCAAACACCGCATGTTCTCACTCATAGGTGGGAACTGAACAATCAGATCACTTGGACTCGGGAAGGGGAACATCACACACTGGGGCCTATCATGGGGAGGGGGGAGGGGGGAGGGATTGCATTGGGAGTTATACCTGATGTAAATGACGAGTTGATGGGTGCAGCAGACCAACATGGCACAAGTATACATATGTAACAAACCTGCACGTTATGCATATGTACCCTACAACTTAAAGTATAATAATAATAAATAAATTAAAATATATATATATTGCTCAATGAAAACAGAAGCTTCAAGGTGTGAGTGGAATTCACGTTATCGAGAAGAGTTTCACAGAAAATTTCCTTCTGGTTTTTATTGTAGGGTATTTATTTTTCAGCATATTCTTAAGAGAGGTCCCTAATGTCTTATCTCCGGTTTCAGTGATTTCAAACTCCTCAATCCAAAAAATGATTTAACTCTGAGATGGTTACACACATAAAAAAGCAGTTTCAATGAATGGTTTTCTCCAGTTTTCATCGGAAGAGATTTCCTTCTCACCACAATCTCTGGGTGCCACTTAATATCCCTTCACTGATTTCTCAAAGACAGAGTTTCCAAACTGGGCAACATAGTGTAACCTATAACTCTCTGAACTGAATGCACACGTCAGAGAGCAGCTTCTTGGAATGCTTCTTTCTGGGTTTTATTTCAGGTTAGATGACTTTTTGTCACAGTCTTCAATGGGCTGCAAAATATCACTTTTTCAGTTTTGCAGGGACAGTGTTCAAACACTGTCTTATGAGAAAAGAGGTATAATTCCCTGAGTGGAATGCGCACATCAACAAGCAGTTTCTCAGAAAGCTTCTCTCCAGTTTTCATCTGAAGTTATCTCCTATTCCCCACAGGCCTGAATGTGCTCCTGAATATCCCTTCACGAATCCGTCCATGACGCCGTTTCAAAACTGCATAATAGAGAGAAAAGTTTTATCTATGTGAGATGAATAGACATATCTCTCACAAAGCAGTTTCAGAGAAAGCTTCTTTCCAGTATTTGTCTGTGGGTATTTCCTCTTTCACCATAGCTGTCCATATACTCCCGAATGTCCCCTGGTAGCTTTTTCTCCAGACGGAATTCCCCAATCATCTATGAGAAGAAAAGTATAAGTCTGTGAGTGGAATGCACAAGTCACAAAGTGGCTCCTCGGAAATCTTCTCTCCAGTATCTATCTGAAGATATTTCAGTTTTCACCATATGCCTCAAAGCGCTCCCGAGCTTCCCTTAGCTGACTAACCTAAAAGAGTGTTAGAATACTGCTCAATGAAACCAGAAGCTTAACTATGGGAGTGAACTTCACGTGACCTAGAGTAGTTTCACAGAAAGTTTCCTTCTGGTATTTATTGGAGGATATTTCTTTTTCAGCATATTCTTAAGAGTGTTCCCAAATGTCCTTCCTCAGGTTCCACAGAAACAGTGATATCAAAATGCTCAATCCAAGGAATAATTTATCTCTATGAGGTGAATACACACATCAGAAAGCAGTTGGTCTGAAAGCTTCTCTGCAGTTTTCATCAGAAGATATTTCCTTTCTCACCACAAGCCTCTGGGAGCCACTTAATATCCTTTCACAGATGCCTCAAGACAGGGTTTCCAAACCAGGCAACATAGTGTAAGCTTTATCTGAGAGCAGCTTCTTGGAACGCTGCTTTCTTGGTTTTATTTTAGGATATTTCACTTTTCGCCATAATCTTCAGTGTGCTGCAAAATATCATTTTTTCAGTTTTACAGGGACAGTGTTCAAACACTGCCTTATGATAAAGATGTATAACTCACTCAGTGGAATGCACACATCACAACGCCGTTTATCAGAAAGCTTCTCTCCAGTTTTTATCTGAAGCCATTTCTTATTTCCCCACAGGACTGAATGTGCTCCCAAATGTTTCTTTGTGAATCCGTCAATGAAGCAGTTTCAAAACTACGTAATAGAAAGAAAGATTTATCTATGTGAGATGACTAGACATATCTATCACAAAGCTTACTTGCAGGAAACATTTTTACAGTTTTTGTCTGAGGATATTTCCTTTTTCAACACAGCCATACCTGTACTCCCAAATGTCCCCTGGTAGCTTTTTGTCCAAATGGGATTCTCCAATTATCTATGTGAAGAAAAGTATAACACTGTGAGTGGAGTACACACGTCACAAAGCAGCTCCTCGGAAATCTTCTGGTATCTATGTGAAGATATTTCCATTTTCACCGTAAGTCTCAAAGTGCTCCCGACTATCCCTTAGCTGAGCAACCTAAAACAATGTGAGAATACTGTTCAATGAAAATAGAAGCTTAAATGTGCGAGTGGAATTCACGTGATCTAGAGCAGTTTTACAGAAAGTTCACTTCTGGTTTTTTTTTGGAGGATATTTCTTTTTCAGCATAATTTTAAGAGCATTCCTGAATGTCATGTCTCAGGTTCCACAGAAAGAGTGATTTCAAACTGCTCTATCCTAGGAATGATTTAACTCTCTGAGATGAATGCACACATCAGAAAGCAGTTGCTCTGAAAGCTTCTCTCCAGTTTTCTTCAAACGACGTTTTGTTTCTCACCACAAACCTCCGGACGCCACTTAATATCCCTTCACAGTTCCTCAAAGGCAGAGTTTCCAAACCAGGCAATGTAGTGTAAGCTTTAACTCTCTGTAATGAATGCACCCATAGGAGAGCAGTTTCATGGAATGCTTCTTTCTGGATTTTATTTCAGGATATTTCACTTTTTGCTGCAGTCTTCAATGGGCTGTAAAATATCATTTTTTCAATTTTGCATTAATAGTGTTCAAACACTGCCTTAGGAGAAAAGAGGTATAACTCCCTGAGTGGAATGCACACATCACAAAGCAGTTCCTCAGAAAGTTTCTCTCCAGTTTTATCTTAAGATATTTCCTATTTCCCCACAGGCCTGAATGTTCTCCCGAATGTCCCCTCATCAATCCGTCCATAACGCAGATTCAAAAAGCCTAATAGAAAGAAAGTTTTATGTATGTGAGATGAAGAGACATATCTATCACAAAGCAGTTTCACAGAAAGCTTCATTCCAGTTTTTGTCTGAGGAGATTTCTTTTCTCAACATAGCAGTCCATATACTGGCAAAACTCCCCTGATAGCTTTTTCACCACACGGGATTCCCCAATCTTGTATGAGAAGAAAAGTAAAACTTTATGATTGGAATGTACACATCACAAAGCATTTTCTCGGAAATCTTCTTTCCAATGTCTATCTGAAGATATTTCCGTTTTCACCATAAGCCTCAAATCACTCCCGAGTATCCCTTAGCTGACTAACCTAAAATAGTGTTACAATACTCCTCAATGATATCAGAAACTTAACTGTGCAAGAGGAATTCACATGACCTAGAGCAGTTTCAAGGAATGTTTCCTTCTGTTTTTTATCAGTGGGTATTTCTTTTTCCGCAAATTCTTAACAGCAGTCCCGAATGTCGTTTCTCATGTTCCACAAAAACAGTGATTTCAAACTGCTCAGTCCAAAGAATGATTTACTCTATGAGATGAATACACACATCACAAAACAATTGCTCCAAAATCTTCTTTGCAGTTTTCTTAGTTTCCTTTCTCACCAAACACCTCCGGGTGACACTTAATGTCCATTCACAGATTCCTCAAAGACAGCGTTTCCAAGCTGCGCAACGTAGTGAAACTTTAACTTTCTGAAATGAATGCACACGTCAGAGAGCAGTTTTTTGGAATGCTTCTTTCCGGGTTTTATTTCAGGATACTTCACTTTTCACCAGAGTCTTCAAAGCGCTGCAAAATATCACTTTTTCAGTTTTACAGGAACAGTGTTCAAACACTGCCTTAAGAGAAAAGTGGTATAACTCCCTGAGTGCAATGCACACATCACAAAGAAGTTTCTCAGAAAGTTTCTCTCCAGTTTTATTCTGAAGATATTTCCTCTACCCCACAGGCCTGAATGTGCTCCCGATACCCCTTCGCGAATCAGTCCATGACGCAGTTCCAAAACTGCATAATAGAAAGAAAGTTTTATCTGTGTGAGATGAATAGATATATCACGAAACAGTTTCAGAGAAAGCTTCTTTCCAGTTTTTGTCTGAGGATATTTCCTTTTTCACCATAGCAGTCCATATATCCCCAAATGTCCCCTGGTAGCTTTGTCTGCCACCAGGATTCCCCAATCCTCTATGAGAGGAAAAGTATAACTCTGTGAGTGGATTGCACACATCACAAAGCAGCTCCATGGAAATCTTCTCTCCAGTATCTATCTGAAGGTATTTCCGTTTTCACCGTAAGCCTCAAAGCGCTCCCGAGTATCCCTTGCCTGACTAACCTAAAACAGTGTTAGAATACTGCCCAATGAAAACAGAAGCTTAACTGTACGAGTGGAATTCAAGTGACCTAAAGCAGTTTCACAGAAAGTTTCCTTCTGGTCTTTATCAGAGAGCATTTCTTTTTCAGCATATACTTAAGAGCGTTCCCAAATGTCCTTTCTCAGGTTCCACAGAAACAGTGATTTCAAACTGCTCAATCCAAAGAATGATTTAACTCTATGAGATGAGTACACACATCACAATGCAGTTGCTCCAAAAGCTTCTCTCTGTTGTCATCGGAAGACGTTTCCTTTCTCACCACAAGCCTCCGGGCACCACTTAATATCCCTTCACAGATTCCTCAAAGACAGAGTTTCCAAACTGGGCACCGTAGTGTAAGCTTTAACTCTCTCAAATGAATGCATACGTCAGAAAGCAGTTTCTTGGAATGCTTCTTTATGGGTTTTATTTCAGGATATTGGACTTTTCGCTGTAGTCTTCAATATGCTGCAAAATATGACTTTTTCAGTTTTACAGGAACAGTGTTCAAACTCTGCCCTATTAGAAAAGATGTATAACCCCCTGAGTGGAATGCACACTTCACAAAGCTGCTCCTCAGAAAACTTCTTTCCAGTTTTTATCTGAAGATATTTCCGATTTCCCTTCAGGCCTGAATGTGCCCCCAAATGTTCCTTCGCGAATCTGTCCCTGATGCAGTTTCAAAATGGCGTAATAGATAGAAAGATTTATCTATATGAGATAAATAGAGGTATCTATCACAAAGCAGTTTCACAGAAAGCTTCTTTCCAGTTTTTGTCTGAGGATATTTCCTTGTTCACCATAGCCATGCATATACTCCTGAATGTCCCCTGGTCGCTTTTTCTCCAAATGGGATTCCCCAGTCCTGCTGAGAAGAAAAGTATATCTCTCTCAGTGGAATGCACACGTCACAAAGCAGGTCCTCAGAAATCTTGTCTTCAGTATCTATCTGAAGATATTTCTATTTTCACCGTAAGCCTCAAAGCGCTTTCGTGTATCCCTTAGGTGACTAACCTAAACAGTGTCAGAATACTGCTCAATGAAAACAGAAGCTTTCAAATTGCTCAATCCAAAGAATGATTTAACTCTATGAGATGAATACACACATCACAAAGCAGTTTCTCTGAAAGTTTCTCCCCAGTTTTCATTGGAAGACGTTTCCTTTCTCACCACATGCCTTTGGGCGCACTTAATGGCCCTTCACAGATTCCTCAAAGACAGAGTTTCCAAACTGGGCAAGGTAGTGTACGCTTTAACTCTCTGTAATGAATACACGTGTCAGAGAGCACTTTCTTGAAATGCTTCTTTCTGTGTTTTATTTCAGGATATTTCTCTTTTCGTCATAGTCTTCAATATGCGGCAAAATATCACTTTTTAAGTTTTACAAGAACAGTGTTCAAACACTGACTAATGAGAAAAGAGGTATAACTTTCTCAGTGGAATGCACATATCACAAAGCAGTTTCTCAGAAAGTTTCTCTCCAATTTTTATCTGAAGCTATCTCCTATTTCTCCACAGACCTGAATGTACTCCTGAATGTCTCTTCACGAATCCACTCATGACACAATTTCAAAGCTGGGTAATAGAAAGAAAGATTTATCCATGTGAGTAGAATAGACATATCTATCACAAAGTAGTTTCACAGAAAGCTTCTTTCCAGTTTTTGTCTGAGGATATTTCCTTTTTCACCATAATCATCCATATACTGCCCAATGACCCCTGGTAGTTTTTGCTCTAAATGGGGTTCCCCAATCCTCTATGAGAAGAACAGTATAATTCTCTGAGTGAAATGCACACATCAGAAAGCAGTTTATCACAAAGCTTCTCTCCAGTTTTTATCTGAAGATATCTCCTATTTCTCCACAGGCCTGAATGTGCTCCCGAATGTCCCTTTCACGAATTCATCCATGACACAGTTTCAAGATGGCATAATACAAAGAAGGTTTTATTTATGTGAGATGAATACACATATCTATCACAAAGCCGTTTCAGGGAAAGTTTCTTTGCAGTTTTTGTCTGAGGATATTTCATTTTTCACAATAGCCATCCATATATCCCGGAATGTCCCCTGGTAGCTTTTCTGCAACAGGGATTCTCCAGTCCTCTATGAGAAGAAAAGTATAACTCTGTGAGTGGATTGCACACCTCACAAAGCAGCTCCATGGAAATCTTCTCTCCAGTATCTATCTGAAGATATTTCCGTTTTCACCGTAAGCCTTAAAGCACTCCCAAGTATCCCTTAGCTAAACTACCTAAAACAGTGTTAGAATACTGCTTAATGAAAACAGAAGCTTAACTGTGCAAGTGGACTTCACGTGACCTAGAGCAGCAGCTTCACAGAAAGTTTCCTTCTGGTATTTATCGGAGGGTATTTCTTTTTTGGCATATTCTTAAGAGCATTCCCAAATGTCCTTTCTCAGGTCCCACAGAAACAGTGATTTCAAACTGCTCAATCCAAAGAGTGATTTAACTCTATGAGATGAATACACACATCACAAAGCAGTGGCTCTGAAAGCTTCTCTCCAGTTTTCATCGGAAGACGTTTCCTTTCTCAACAAAAGCCTCTGGGCGCCACTTAATATCCCTTCACAGATTCCTCAAACACAGAGTTTCCAAACTGGGCAACATAGTGTAAGTTTCAACTCTCTGAAATGAAAGCACATGTCAGAGAGCAGTTTCTTGGAATGCTTCTTTCTGGGTTTTATTTGAGGATATTTCACTTTTTGCCATAGACTTCAATGCACTGCAAAATATCACTTTTTCAGTTTTACAGGAGCAGTGTTCAAACACTGCCTTATGAGAAAAGAGGTAAAACGTTCTGAGTGGAATGCACACGTCACAAAGCAGTTTCTCGGAAAACTTCTCTCATGTTTTTATCTGAAGATATCTCCAATTTCCCCATGGGCCTGAATGTGCTCCCGAATGTCCATTCGTGAATGTTTCCTTCACGCAGTTTCTTTTTTTTCTTAATTTATTTATTATTATTATACTTTAAGTTGTAGGGTACATGTGCATAACGTGCAAGTTTGTTACATATGTATACTTGTGCCATGTTGGTGTGCTGCACCCAC
>NW_020254876.1:0-1199 GCF_003255815.1 Theropithecus gelada
TTCAAAGGGTTCCGAAATATCTGTTCTCTGATTCCACAGAAATAAGGCTAGCAAAGAGATCCACGAAATACAGATGTAACTATGTGAGATGAATTAACAGAACACTCAGCAGTTTCTCAGAAAGTTTCTTTCCAGATTTCATCTGAGGATATTTCCTTTTTCACCATAGCCCTGTTTGGGCTTCCAAATATTACTTTGCCAATTCCACAAGAACTGTCTTAGCGAAAGGGTACTTGAGGTGAAAGCTGTAACTCTGTGTTATGATTTCACAGAACACAAAGAAGTTTCTCAGAAATCTTCTTTCTCTTTGTTATCGGCGGATATTCCTTTTGGCCCTATAGTCTTCAAAGGGATCCGAAATATCTGTTCTCAGATTCCACAGAAATAAGGCTAGCAAAGAGATCCACGACATACAGATGTTACTCTGTGAGATGAATTAACAGAACACTAAGCAGTTTCTCAGAAAGCTTCCTTCCAGATTTCTTCTGAGGATAATTCCTTTTTCACTATAGCCCTGTNCCAGATTCCACAGAAATAAGGCTAGCAAAGAGATCCACGACATACAGATGTTACTCTGTGAGATGAATTAACAGAACACTAAGCAGTTTCTCAGAAAGCTTCCTTCCAGATTTCTTCTGAGGATAATTCCTTTTTCACTATAGCCCTGTATGGGCTTCGAAATATCACTTTGCCAATCCCACAAGAACTGTCTTAGCGAAAGGCTTCTTGAGGGGAAAGCTGTAACTCTGTGAGGTAATTTCTCAGAAGACAAGGAAGTTCCTCAAAAAGCTTCTTTCTCTTTGTTATCGGAGGATATTTCCTTTGGCCCTATAGTCTTCAAAGGGATCCGAAATATCTGTTCTCAGAATCCACAGAAATAAAGCTAGCAAAGAGATCCATGAAATACAGATGTAACTCTGTGAGATGAATTAAGAGAACTCTCAGCAGTTTCTCAGAAAGCTTCCTTCCAGATTCCAGCTGAGGATATGTCCTTTTACATCATAACCCTATATGGGCTTCCAAATATCACTTTGCCAATTCCACAAAAACTGTCTTAGCGAAAGGCTTCTTCAGGGGAAACCTGTAACTCTGAGAGATGATTTCACAGAACACAAAGAAGTTTCTCAGAAAGCTTCTTTCTCTTTGTTTTCGGAGGATATTTCCTTTGACCCTATAGTCTTCAAAGGGATCCGAAATAT
>NW_020254877.1:0-1199 GCF_003255815.1 Theropithecus gelada
AGGGAAAAGCTGTAACTCTGTGAGATGAATTAACAGAACACTAAGCAGTTTCTCAGAAAGCTTCTTTCCAGATTTCATCGGAGGATATTTCCTTTTTCACCATAGCCCTCTATGGGCTTCCAAATATCACTTGGCAAATTCCACAAGAAGTCTCTTAGCGAAAGGCTTCTGAGGGGAAAGCTCTAAGACTGTGAGATGATTTCACAGAACACAAAGAAGTTTCTCAGAAAGGTTCTTTCTCTTTGTTATCGGAGGATATTTCCTTTGGCCNTTTCCTTTGGCCCTATAGTCTTCAAAGGGATCCGAAATATCTGTTCTCAGATTCCACAGAAATAAGGCTAGCAAAGAGATCCACGAAATTCAGATGTAACTCTGTGAGTGGAAGTCACACATCACAAAGCAGTTTCTCAGAAAGCTTCTTTCCAGTTTTTCTCTGAGGATATTTTCTTTTTCACCATCGCACTGTATAGGCTTCCAAATATCACATTGCCAATTCCACAAGATCAGGCTTAGCGAGCGGCTTCTTGAGGGGAAAGCTGTAACTCTGTGAGATGAATTAACAGAACACTAAGCAGTTTCTCAGAAAGCTTCTTTCCAGATTTTATCGGAGGATATTTCCTTTTCCACCATAGCACTCTAAGGACTTCAAAATATCACTTTCCGTATTCCAAAAGAACTGTCTTAGCGAAAGGCTTCTGAAGGGAAAGCTGTAAATCTGTGAGATGATTACACAGAACACAAAGAAGTTTCTCAGAGAGCTTCTTTCTCTTTGTTATCGGAGGATATTTCCTTTGCCCCTAGAGTCTTCAAAGGTATCCGAAGTATCTGTTCTCAGATTCCACAGAAATAAGGATAGCAAAGAGATCCACGAAATACAGATGTAACTCTGTGAGTGGAAGTCACACAACACTAAGCAGTGTCTCAGAAAGCTTCTTTCCAGTTTTTCTCCGAGGATATTTTCTTTTTCACCAGCGCCCTCTATGGTCGTCCAAATATCACTTTGCAAATTCCACAAGAACTGTCTTAGTGAAAGGCTTCTTGAGCGGAAAGCTGTAACTCTGTAAGATGATTTCACAGGACACAAAGAATTTTCTCAGAAAGCTTCTTTCTCTTTCTTATCGGAGGATATTTCCTTTGGCCCTAGAGTCTTCAAAGGGATCTGAAGTATCTGTTCTCAGATTCCACAAAAATAAGGCTAG
>NW_020254878.1:0-1198 GCF_003255815.1 Theropithecus gelada
AATTATTTTATAAGTTTCAAAGGCAGTGAAATTTGGGGTAAATTACACATGGGAGAATGTTAAAAGATATATTATTACAAAAAAAGTTTTCCTCCTCTATTTTAGATAATGTTTTGCTTCTCTGAATTAAAGCAGTATTCACCTTTGTATTGAAAAGTTCCATCTTTTAAAAGTAACATTAGAAGGTTAAACTTTTTCAACAGCAACAACTGGAGTGATGTGATATAGCTGGACAATGACAACTGAAATGAGAGAAAAGTGGTCAAAAATAAATATTACATTCTGTGGGGGCAAACGAAGGACTTATTTTATAAAAACATATTTGTCAAAAATATAAAGAGACCCTGAATAAAGAGAGCAAACAAAATCTGTAGAGTGTATTAGAGATTGGAACTATATTGACAGTACTTTATTTCTACAATAGTTCAAACAACTTATTTCAGACATAGTAGAGATAGTCGAAAAATAGAAACATTTACTAACATAACATTTTAAGAATTTTTTTTTTCTTAAAAAACTGTTCAGGTTGGGTGCAGTGGCTCATGCCTGTAATCCCAGCATTTTGGGAGGCCAAGGAGGGTGGATCACCTGAGGTCAGGAGCTTGAAACCAGCCTGGTCAACATGGTGAAACCCCGTCTCTACTAAAAATACAAAAAATTAGCTGGGTGTGGTGGTGTATGCCTGTAATCCCAGCTACTTGGGAGACTGAGGCAGGAGAATTGCTTGAACCTGGGAGGCAGAGGTTGCAGTGAGGTGAGATTCCACCACTGCACTGCAGCCTGGGCAACAAGAGTGAAACTCCATCTCAAAACAAACAAACAAACAAACAAAAAAATTGTTCAAAGTCAATCTAAGGAGATTATTAACAAAGTTAAAGAGGTTAATATAATAATAGTAAACATAAAATAAAACTAAATATTAAGTTATCTGATTCAAATAATGTAATGCACTTTTGAAATTTTTAGAAATTTCCAGAAAGGGATATGTGTAGTGCCTTTATATGGCAAGCCTTCTTATACTTACTTCATACTCTTTCCAAAGACTAGTCAGTTGATGTACAATCATTAACGACAATTTACAGATAAATAACAAATTTATACCTCCAGATTGCATGTACTTCTCAAAATCTACTCCTATATATTCAAGTGACTAGTAGAGATCGCTGCTTCAATATCTGAAAGTCATACCAAACTCAAA
>NW_020254879.1:0-1198 GCF_003255815.1 Theropithecus gelada
AGAAACTTCTTTGTGTTCTGTGAAATGATCTCACAGAGTTACAGCTTAACCCCAAGAAGCCTTGCCCTAATACAATTCTTTTGGAATTGGCTAAGTGATATTTGGAAGCCCATAGAGGGCTATGGTGAAAAAGGAAATACCCACAGGTGAACTCTGGAAAGAAGCTTTCTGAGAAACTGCTTAGTGTTCTGTTAATTCATCTCGGAGAGTTACATCTGTATTTCGTGGATCTCTTTGCTAGCTTTATTTCTGTGGAATCTGAGAACAGATATTTCGGATCCCTTTGAAGACTATACGGCCAAAGGAAATATCCTCCGATAACAAAGAGAAAGAAGCTTTCTGACAAGCTTTTTTGTGTTCTGTGAAATCATCTCACAGAGTTACAGCTTGCCCCTAAAGAAGCCTTTCGCTAAGACAGTTCTTGTGGAATTGGCAAAGTGATATTTGGAAGCCCATGGAGGGCTACGGTAAAAAAGGAAATATCCTCAGCGGGATTCTGGAAAGAAAATTTTTGGGAAACTGCTTAGCGTTCTGTTAATTCATCTCACAGAGTTACATCTGTATTTCGTGGATCTCTTTGCTAGCAATATTTCTGTGGAATCTGAGAACAGATATTTTGGATCCCTTTGAAGACTATAGGGCCAACGGAAATATCCTGCGATAAAAAAGAGAAAGAAGCTTTCTGTGAAACTTCCTTGTGTTCTGTGAAATCATCTCACAGAGTTACAGCTTTCCCCTCAAGAAGCCTTTCGCTAAGACAGTTCTTGTGGAATTGGCAAAGTGATATTTGGAAGCCCATAGAGGGCAATGGTGAAAAAGGAAATATCCTCAGATGAAATCTGGAAAGAAGCTTTCTGAGAAACTTCTTAGTGTTCTCTTAATTCATCTCACAGTGTTATATCTGTATTTCGTGGATCTCTTTGCTAGCCTTATTTCTGTGAAATATGAGAACAGATATTTCGGATCGATTTGAAGTCTATAGGCCAAAGAAATATTCTGCAATAACAAAGTGAAAGAAGTTTTCTGTGAAACTTCTTTGTGTTCTGTGAAATCATCTCACAGAGTTACAGCTTTCCCCTCAAGAAGCCTTTCCCTAAGACAGTTCTTGTGGAATTGGCAAAGTGATATTTGGAAGCCCATAGAGGGCTACAGTGAAAAAGGAAATATCCTCAGATGAAATCTGGGAAGAAGCTTTCTG
>NW_020254880.1:0-1197 GCF_003255815.1 Theropithecus gelada
GATGACGTAGGGCCCTCTCCGTCGATACCTGTTGCTGACTACAAGAGGTGAGAGTGCACATGGTGATGTTCTGTCCCCCTCAGTGTCAGAGCCCTCTGACTTCCTTTCTTCCCCATCAATGGGCAACATTTTCTTTTCTGCTTATCTTGGACCCTTTGTCCCGTAACTCCTTTATGCCCACTTCTCTCATGGTTCTTATCTCCCCACCATCCCACCCTGGGGCCCTTTCTGTGACTCCTGATGGCAAATGGCTGTTCTCATTGCCCTGGCTTCCCCTTGAGACTGGGGATGAGAAAATTCAAAGAGCAATGACCATATCCTGGATGTCCTGGGTGTTTACAGCAGGCCAAGTACTAGGGATTAACATAAAACAGTAACAAATCTCATTTAAACCTCACAAATGGAAGTCAAACAATAATACCACCTCTATTACACAGATGTGCAAAGAGAGGCCCAAAGAGCTCAAGCAACTCACCTTAAATCATATCCCTAGCAGATGGAGAGGCAGGATTCAAACCCAGAATTCTGAACCAGTACCCAACAGTCTATCCACAATCTTAACAATTACCCTCTACTGCCCCTTGTGCCCCCTGTCCCCAGGAGCCTGGCCACCAAGACTCACATCCCCAGGTGAGTGGGAACCACCAGAAGTGGCTGTCTCAGGGCTACTGCCATTTGTTTTCCTGTTCTTCTTCGCTCCTGCTGGACCACCAGAGCTGTTTCTCTGCCAATATTCTTTTAACTGTAGGAAAGATCAGTAATCCTCATGGAACCATCAGCCCCTACAGCCACATCCTCCTCTACAGTTTTTACAAAATACTCTTATACACCTCTGATTTAATGACACCAACAACTGTACAAGGTGTTGTCACAATCATTTAGTGACTGAGAGGGATTGATATCTTGGCTAGAAAAAAAAAAAAAAGGAAAGAAAAAGGTGATACTGGAACTTTGAAACTCAGTCTTCTGACTCCAAGTTCTGGGGTTTTGAGAAGAATCAGCAGCTGCCTAGGACAAAAACCCGAGGCAGAGGTAGAAAAGTAAACATTAAGTACGCAGGAACTGTATGCCCTGTGGTTTAGAGTCATACATCCTCACATGTCTGTTAGTGTCAAGAAGTGCACCAGTACCTCTCAAACTTTTATATCAATGTGTCCTCATGGCAGAAGGCAGCCTTTCTGTTAAATCTGGGAATTC
>NW_020254881.1:0-1197 GCF_003255815.1 Theropithecus gelada
GGAAAGCTGTAACTCTGTGAGATGATTTCACAAAACACAAAGAAGTTTCTCAGAAAGCTTCTTTCTCTTTTTTACCGGAGGATATTTCCTTTGGCCCTATAGTCTTAAAAGGGATCCGAAATATCTGTTTTCATATTCCACAGAAATAAGGCTAGCAAAGAGATCCATGAAATACAGATGTAACTCTGTGAGATGAATTAACAGAACACTAAGCAGTTTTTCAGAAAGCTTCTTTCCAGATTTCAGCTAGGGATATTTCCTTTTTCTCCATAGCCCTCTATGGGCTTCCAAATATCACTTTGCCAATTCCACAAGAACAGTCTTAGCGAATGGCTTCTTGGGTGGAAGCTGTAGCTCCGTGAGATCATTTCACAGAACCCAAAGAAGTTTCTCAGAAAGCTTCTTTCTCTTTGTTACCGGAGGATATTTCCTTTGGCCCTGTAGTCTTCAAAGGGATCCGAAATATCCGTTCTCAGATTCCACAGAAATATGGCTAGCAAAGAGATCCACGAAATACAGATGTAACACTGTGAGATGAATTAACAGAACACTAAGGAGTTTCTCAGAAAGCTTCTTTCCAGATTGCAGCTGAGGATATTTCCTTTTTCACCATAGCCCTCTATGGGCTTCCAAATATGACTTTGACAATTCCACAAGAACTGTCTTAGCGAAAGGCTTCATGAGGGTAAAACTGTAACTCTGTGAGATGATTTCACAGAACACGAAGAAGTTTCTCAGAAAGCTTCTTTCTCTTTGTTATCGGAGGATATTTCCTTTGCCCCTATAGTTTCAAAGGGATCCAAAATATCTGTTCTCAGATTCCACAGAAATAAGGCTACCAAAGAGATCCACGAAATACAGATGTAACTCTGTGAGATGAATTAACAGAACACTAAGCAGTTTCTCAGAAAGATTCTTTGCAGATTTCATCTGAGGATATTTCCTTTTTCACCATAGCCTTCTACGGGCTTCCAAATATCACTTTGCCAATTCCACAAGAACTGTCTTAGCGAAAGGCTTCTTGGGGGAAAAGCTGTAACTCTGTGAGATGGTTTCACAGAACACAAAGAAGTTTCTCAGAAAGGTTCTTTCTCTTTGTTATCGGAGGATATTTCCTTTGGGCCTATAGTCTTCAAAGGGATCCGAAATATCTGTTCTCAGATTCCACAGAAATAAGGCTAGCAAAGAGATCCACGA
>NW_020254882.1:0-1197 GCF_003255815.1 Theropithecus gelada
CTCCCATGTCCGCTATCAGCATAGTCAAACTTATCCAGCCAAGGCTGCCATCTTAGGCCAGGGATGTTTTAGGAATCTATTTTGCTGTGATATGGCTGACAACCCTTCGACTCATTTTATCACCCCAGGGTTCTTTTCATTTTAGGAGCCCAAGAGCGCAGAAAAAGAAGTAGGCGAGCAATTAAACCCTCTGAGTCAGGAGCGTCTCCCCTTGTGTTAAGCAGCGTTGTAGAATATCGTATTTAGTAAGCTCCTAGCAGATGAGCCACGTGACTGCTGAGCACACATGCCTGCTTGCTGCTGTGAGTTCAGACACCATCATCATTAGTCCTTTCCACCTCTGGAGGGAATTATAAGGGCCACTTAAAAACCTGTAAATCATAGAGAGTTAAAGGTGTTTCCCCAAAATGCTGATAACAGAATGAAAGGTGAGGAGAGTTAGCCACAGGTCAAAAGTGCAGGAAAGTCTCTCAATGTGGGTTGTTGAAGAAATATAGGTCTTTTTTCTTTTGGAAGTCTCACTAGAATGGGGTCAAGGACTCTGCCCATTCTAGGATGAAAAATTGGGATATTAGACACCCTCAGATATTTATCCCAAGTCTTCATTTAGGGCTTTTAATTAGTTTGTTCAACCATCACAATCTCAAATGCTAAGCAGGCATTTGAATCTCTCCACAGTCCAAATCAGCACCGTCTTTTAAAGTTGAGTTTCTCATTATTCTGACCTGATATACCTTATTTGTCCTACACCCACCCAATAACATATCATGCTGTTATCTTTGAGACAACACTTGAATTTTATGCAACCTGGAGTGCGCTTCACATGTCTTGTCCAGATCCAGTTTGGACTCATTCTTCAGCCTTGTATCAGTCAATGGGAGCTAGGTTAAACTGTGGTGACAGACAACCTCCAAATTTCAGTGGCTCAAAAATCTTCTTCCTCATTTATATACATCTCATCGTGGGTCAGGTGAGAGGTAGCTCTGTGCTGTATCATCCTAACACAGGAATCCAGACGGAAGGAGGGACCATAAATAAGATCCCCATTGCTATAGAAAAGAGAAAAAAGCATGCGGAATAGAACTCTGTTTCTTGGAAATTTCTCCTGAAAAAGTCACATGTTATTTTCTTCTCACCTCCATTGGCAAAGGAAAAAAAAAACAGTCATGTGGCCATGTGAAAATTTAAGTAGGTGGG
>NW_020254883.1:0-332 GCF_003255815.1 Theropithecus gelada
AACAGAACACTAAGCAGTTTCTCAAAAAGCTTCTTTCCAGATTTCATTTGCAGATATTTCCTTTTTCACCATAGACCTCTATGGGCTTCCAAATATCACTTTGCAAATTTCACAAGAAGCGTCTTAACGAAACGCTTCTTGAGGTGATAGATGTAACACTGTGAGATGATTTCACAGAACACAAAGAAGTTTCTCAGAAAGCTTCTTTCTCTTTGTTATCTGAGGATATTTCCTTTGGCCCTATAGGCTTCAAAGGGATCCGAAATATCTGTTCTCACATTCCACGGAAATAAGGCTAGCAAAGAGATACACGAAATACAGATGGAACTCTG
>NW_020254883.1:360-1197 GCF_003255815.1 Theropithecus gelada
GAGATCCACGAAATACAGATGTAACTCTGTGAGAAGAATTAAGAGAACACTAAGCCGTTTCTCTGAAAGCTTCTTTCCAGATTTCATCTGAGGATATTTCCTTTTTCACCGTAGCCCCATATGGGCTTCCAAATATCACTTTGCCAATTCCACAAGAACTGTCTTAGCGAAAGGCTTCTTGAGGGCAAAGCTGTAACTCTGTGAGATCATTTCACAGAACACAAAGATGTTTCTCAGAAAACTTCTTTCTGTTTGTTATCGGAGGATATTTCCTTTGGCCCTATAGTCTTCAAAGGGATCCGAAATATGTGTTTTCAGATTCCACAGAAATAAGGCAGCAAAGATATCCACGAAATAGATATGTAACTCTGTGAGATGAATTAACAGAACACTAAGCAGTTTCTCAGAAAACTTCTTTCCAGATTTCAACTGAGGATATTTCCTTTTTCAACATAGCCCTCCGTGGGCTTCCAAATATCACTTTGCAAATTCCACAAGAATTGTCTTAGCGAACGGCTTCTTGTGGGGAAAGCTGTAACTCTGTGAAATGATTTCACAGAACACAAAGAAGTTTCTCAGAAAGCTTCTTTCTCTTCGTTATCAGAGGATATTTCCTTTGGCCCTATACTCTTCAAAGGAATCCGAAATATCTGTTCTCAGATTCCACAGGAATAAGGCTAGCAAAGAGATACACGAAATACAGATGTAAAACTGTGAGGTGAATTAACAGAACACTAAGCAGTTTCTCAGAAAGCTTCTTTCCAGATTTCATCTGAGGATGTTGCCTTTTTCACCATAGCCCTATATGGGCTTCCAAATATCACTTTGCCAATTCCA
>NW_020254884.1:0-596 GCF_003255815.1 Theropithecus gelada
TGAAGACTATAGCACCAAAGGAAATATCCTCCGATAACAAAGAGAAAGAAGCTTTCTGAGAAACTTCTTTGTGTTCTGTGAAATCATCTCACAGAGTTACAGCTTTCCCCTCAAGAAGCCTTTCGCTAAGACAGTTCTTTTGGAATTCGCAAAGTGATATTTGGAAGCCCATAGAGGGCTATGGTGAAAAAGGAAATATCCACAGATGAAATCTGGAAAGAAGCTCTCCGAGAAACTGCTTAGTGTTCTGTCAATTCATCTCACAGGGTTACATCAGTATTTCGTGGATCTCTTTCCTAGCCTTCCTACTGTGGAACCTGACAACAGATATTTTGGATCCCTTTGAAGACTATAGGGCCAAAGGAAATATCCTCCGATAACAAAGGGAAAGCAGTTTTCTGAGAAACTTCTTTTTGTTCTGTGAAATCATCTCACAGAGTTACAGCTATCCCCTCAAGAAGCCTTTCTCTAAGACAGTTCTTGTGGAAGTGGCAAAGTGATATTTGGAATCCCATAGAGGGCTATGGTGAAAAAGTAAATATCCTCAGATGAAATCTGGAAAGAAGCTTTCTGAGAAACTGCTCTGTGATGTGTGA
>NW_020254884.1:638-1197 GCF_003255815.1 Theropithecus gelada
CTCAAGAAGCCTTTCGCTAAGACAGTTCTTTTGGAATTCGCAAAGTGATATTTGGAAGCCCATAGAGGGCTACGGTGAAAAAGGAAATATCCACAGATGAAATCTGGAAAGAAGCTTTCCGAGAAACTGCTTAGTGTTCTGTTAATTCATCTCACAGGGTTATATCAGTATTTCGTGGATCTCTTTCCTAGAGTTCTGTCTGTGGAATCTGAGAACAGATATTTCGGATCCCTTTGAAGACTATAGGGCCAAAGGAAATTATCCTCCGATAACAAAGGGAAAGCAGTTTTCTGAGAAACTTCTTTTTGTTCTGTGAAATCATCTCACAGAGTTACAGCTATCCCCTCAAGAAGCCTTTCTCTAAGACAGTTCTTGTGGAATTGGCAAAGTGATATTTGGAATCCCATAGAGGGCTATGGTGAAAAAGGAAATATCCTCAGATGAAATCTGGAAAGATGCTTTCTGAGAAACTGCTCTGTGATGTGTGAATTCTACTCACAGATTTACATCTGTATTTCGTGGATCTCTTTGCTAGCCTTATTTTTGTGGAATCTGAGAA
>NW_020254885.1:0-7483 GCF_003255815.1 Theropithecus gelada
GGGCGCCTGTAGTCCCAGCTACTCGGGAGGCTGAGGCAGGAGAATGGCGTGAACCCAGGAGGCGGAGCTTGCAGTGAGCCAAGATCGTGCCACTGCACTCCAGCCAGGGCAACAGAGCGAGACTCCATCTCAAAAAAAAAAGAAAAAAAGAAAAAAGAAAAAATTAGGCAGATGTAGTGGTGTGTGCCTGTAGTCCCAGCTACTCGGGAGCCTGAGGGAGGATGGCATGAGCTGGGAGGCAGAGGTTGCAGTGAGCTGAGATTGTGCCACTGCACTCCAACCTGGGTCATAGAGCCAGACCTTGTCTCAAAAAAAAAAAAAAAAAAAGGAATCCACCTGTGGAGAGCCAGGCACAGTGGCACATACATGTAACCCCAGCAGTTTAGGAGGCTGAGGTGGGAGAATTGCTTGAGCCCAAGAGTTCCATGTTGCAGTGAGCTATTATCACACCCCTGTACTCCAGCCTGGGTCACAGAATAAGTCCCCATCTCAAGAACAAACAAAAGAATCCACCTATGGAGGACTGTTAGAGATAGTGAATTCACAAACTGAACTGGCCATAGGACAGTGGAAAGCAGATTGTAGTACTTTTCCTTTCCTTAAGGTAGTCTACTGCAAAGAACCACCTCTCCATGTAAGAGCTGCTTTGGACTCCTTAAATTTTATATATGGCCGGGCGCGGTGGCTCAAGCCTGTAATCCCAGCACTTTGGGAGGCCGAGATGGGCGGATCACGAGGTCAGGAGATCGAGACCATGCTGGCTAATACGGTGAAACCCCGTCTCTACTAAAAAATACAAAAAATTAGCCGGGCGAGGTGGCGGGCGCCTGTGGTCCCAGCTACTCGGGAGGCTGAGGCGGGAGAATGGCGTGAACCCAGGAGGCGGAGCTTGCAGTGAGCTGAGATCCGGCCACTGCACTCCAGCCTGGGCGACAGAGCGAGACTCCGTCTCAAAAAAAAAAAAAAAAAAAAAAAAAATTTTATATATATGCCCGAGGGCTTGTGTAGTGGAGGGCTTGTGTACTTCCCCTGCTTCTCAGAAGGGGAAAAGAGCTGAACCAAGCATGCCAACTTATTCTATCCAAATTTGTAAGTCAGGAAGTCACTGCTTTGTCTAGAAGAATGTGTAAAGGAGTGAGAGATTCCAGGAGTTACCAAGTGAGCTACCTTCACTTTAAAAGAAATAACAGGGCTGGGTGCGATGGCTCACACCTGTAATCCCAGCACTTTGGGAGGCCGAGGCGGGTGGATCATGAGGTCAGGAGTTTGAGACCAGCCTGGCTAACACAGTGAAACACCGTCTCTACTAAAAACACAAAAATTAGCCGGGCATTGTGGCATGCACCTGTAGTCCCAGCTACTTGGGAGGCTGAGGCAGGAGAATCACTTGAACCTGGGAGGCAGAGGTTGCAGTGAGCTGAGATCACGCCAGTGCACTCCAGCCTGGGCAAGAGTGAGACTCCGTCTCAAGAAAAAAAAAAAAGAAATAACATTAATGGGGTAAAATTTCCCCACTCCCCAATTCCCTCAGGTGGAAATCTCAGGTCTGTTCTGCTTACCAACAGGGAAAGTTTAAAGAAAGAGGAAATGATCGCAGGGAAAAGCTCCAGTCTTTTGACTCTCCAGAAAGGAAACGGATTAAATACTCCAGGGAATCTGACAGGTAAGCCAGGAACTCTTCATTCAGCCTAGGCCTCAAGGCCTAATGATAAAACCACCTCTTCCTTCAACTGTACTGCTGTTTTCTGTCTCAGGGAGATGATGTTATCAGTAGATTCTGTCTGAACTGCTAGAACATGAGGTCCACTCCATCCTTTTGACTATCTGTCTTTATACGGGGAATGTGCATGGAAGGTTGGCTGGCAGCTTTGCCTTCCCAAAGTCAGGGCTGGAGTAGCCATGATCGGGAACCCTTTCCATCTTCATCAGTAATACTGTACCCTCTTTACGGGCCTGATAAGAATGTCACACTCTTGGGCTTTTTCTCTACGGAACCTCCATTCTCACATATAGGTGCTAAATAAATGGTAGGCTGCTGATGGAGATACATGATATCTAGCTTCCTATACTTGTTTTTAGTCCGCTAGTTCCCAAGTTGTAAGCCCAGAGTTATACAGAATTTGTTGATAACCCACTGTTTACAGGTACTAAGTGCAAGAAATACTCAGGTGAGCAAGACATAGATTATCTTTGACTGAACACAGAATAGACAAGACTTAGGTGATGGTGCATCTCATAGGGCAGACACAGAAATCAGTGGGGAAGGGAAGGGCATTTCAGGAAATTTCATCCACCAGGGATACAAGAACTTATGATATGTTTGAGGAATTGCAAATAGCTTGATGGTCCTGAACACTGCAGGTATATTGTTGAGTGACAGTAGATAAGCCAGGTCCAAAAGATGCAGGCTAGTTCATGAAGTTTAAACACCTTGAACACCATGCTAAGGCTTTATCTTAAAGTCAATGGAAGGTCATGGAGTAATTTTAAGCAAGATATTATTGACCTAGCTTTGCATTTTGGAGAGATTACTAATTATGTGGAAGATGAGTTTATAGAGAGACTAATGCATTATGCAAATTCTATAGTAATTCAAGTGAGAGATCATGATTGCCTGAGTGAAGGTCATGAGTCTAGAAAGGAGAGTGGCCTATAATCCCAACACAGGGAGGCTGAGGAAGGAGGATCTCTTGAGCTCAGGAGTTCAAGGCCAGCCTGGGCAGCATAGGGAGAAGGGAGACCCTGCCTCTATTTTAAAAAAGAAAAGAAAAGAAGAGTGTGGATTAGAGAGAAGTGTCAGATCCACCAGTCTTTGTGATCACCTGGGGAAAGAGATAAGTCACTGATGGCGCTCAGGTCTCTGGTCTTTGGATAGCCAGGAGGAGAAGGGACAGTAAAGGCCTTGAAAAGGAAAAATGGGGGCCAGGCGTGGTGGCTTACACCTATAATCCCAGCACTTTGGGAGGCTGAGGCGGGTGGATCACGAAGTCAAGAGTTCAAGACCAGCCTGGCCAAGATGGTGAAACCCCTTCTCCACTAAAAATACAAAAATTAGCCAAGCACGGTGGCAGGTGCCTGTAATCCCAGCTACTGAGGAGGCTGGGGCAGGAGAACCACTTGAACCCGGGAGGCAGAGGTTGCAATGAGCCGAGATCATGCCACTGCCCTCTAGCCTGGGCGACAGAGCAAGACTCTGTCTCAAAAAAAAAAAAAAAGGGAAAGGAAAAATGGGCCAGATGTGGTGGCTCATGCCTGTAATCCCAGCACTTTGGGAGGCCAAGGCGGGTGAATCACTTAAGGTCAGCAGTTCGAGACCAGCCTGGCCAACATGGTGAAACCCCGTCTCTACCAAAAATATAAAAAAATTAGCCAGGCTTGGTGGTGGGTACCTATAATCCCAGCTACTCGGGAGGCTGAGGCAGGAGAATCACTTGAATGTGGTTCTCAAAAAAAAAAAAAAGGAAAAGTGGGTAACAAGTGGATGCATGAGCAGGAGGAATGGGAGATGACTGACAGAGCAAGGCCCCTGAGGAGGCTGGACAGGGTCTGGGGCTCTGGCATTCCAGCTTATTTGATCCAACCCACAATAAGAGATGTATTTTTGTATCGTGGCCCAATAATAAAGTGTGTGTGTGTACACAACTGAAGAAGTTTTCATCTAAAATACTTTCTTACTATGTACAGTGAAGCCTGATATTTTTATTCAAGTCTAGTCTCCATTTTTATGAGTTGTTACAGTGGGACCATTTAGCGTGACATTCCATTGGGTCATTCTCTGCAGTTTGAAATATGGTGGATTAGGACTAGGTGAAGGAGTCAGCCATCAGGAGGAAGGACACCTTGGCCTTGAGTCGTCTGGGACAAGTATTAGGTGGGGTGCAGAAAGAGGCCCTTCTTTATTCTCAGCACCTTTCATACCACATTCTCCTGGCTCTTCTCCTTCCCAGTCACCTTTTCTGCTCCTCTTCCTTTTCTGGGTAAATCCAGGTGTTCTCTAGAACTCTTCTCTCAGTACTTCTTTAGTCTTGCTGCTTTACCCTCTTGACCTGGGTCAGGAGTTTGAGACCAGCCTGGCCAATATGGTGAAACCCTGTCTCTACTGAAAAAAAAAAAAAAAATTAAGAATTAGCCGGGTGTGGTGGCAGGCACCTGTAATCCCAGCTAATCGGGAGGCTGAGGCAGGGGAATCACCTGAACCCCGGGAGGCAGAGTTTGTAGTAAGCTGAATTCGAGCCATTGCACCCCAGCCTCGGCAAAAAGAGTGAAACTCCATCTCAAAAAAAAAGGAAGTGATAGTGTCTGCTTCTTTTGCAGTGATCGTAAACTTGTTGATAAAGAAGATACCGACACTAGCAGCAAAGGAGGCTGTGTCCAACAGGCTACTACTGGCTGGAGGAAAGGGGCAGGCCTGGGATATGGCCATCCTGGATTGGCTTCATCAGAGGAGGTAAAATGGTTTCCATCTTTTGGGGGGTGACAGGAACCTGGAATGTAATTAACTTTCACTTTCTGACCTAGAGTGGTGTCTTTGTCATTTTGCTGGGCTTTCTCTACTGGTGGGATAGGACATGAGAATTGAACACTTCAGTCTTCAATGCTGGGTTATAGCTTGGTAGGCTGGGCCCTTTGCAGTTTGGAGTTAGGAAGAGGAGGAAGGAGTTGGAATGGATTTCATCATACTCTTACACAGAGTAAATAGTAGAGCAGAATCTGAGGCAGTTTGAGACTGAAGAATCATTTGGTCAGAAGAACCAGGGTATCAGCAATGAAAAGTACAGAGGCATCCGTGAGAGGGACTGTCAGCGGAAGTCTTTGATGGCTAAAATTTAAGGAGCATGTAGTTCTGGTTCCCATGAAGGACTTTGCCCCTCATATTTCAAGAGCCTCTAGAGAAGGTGATAAGAGGGAACATTACCCATTTTGTGTTGGCTTGGTTCTCCTCTGAAAATGCCAGCCATAAGAGACTGGCTTATTTTTCTCCGACTGAGTTTCTCATATCTCTGGTATTGAAGGCTGAATCTTGCAATCATAGCATCACCACCCACCTTATTCATCTTGGGTATTTGTTTAATAATAAAAGATTCTTTTTTTTTTTTTTTTTTCCCGAGATGGAGTCTTGCTCTGTTGTCCAGGCTGGAATGCAGTGATGCGATCTCAGTTCACTGCAAACTCCACCTCCCAGGTTCAAGCAATTCTCCCACCCCAGCCTCCTGAGTAGCTGGGATTACAGGTGTGTGCCATCATACCCAGTTAATTTTTGTATTTTTAGTAGAGACAGAGTTTCGCCATGTTGGCCAGGCTGGTCTCAAACTCCTGGCCTCAAGTGATCCACCCACTTTGGCCTCCCAAAGTGTTGGGATTACAGATGTGAGCCACTGTGCCCGGCCAAAAGATTATTAAAAAAATTATCCTGCCAGGGTCTGGGCATAGTGGCTCATGCCTGTAATCCCAGCACTTTGGGAGGCCGAGGCAGTCAGGAGTTCAAGACCAGCCTGATCAATATGATGAAACCCCCGTCTCTACTAAAAATACAAAAAAGTAGCCGGGCGTGGTGGTGCGTGCCTGTAGTCCCAGCTACTCAGAGGCTGAGGCAGGAGAATGGCGTGAACCCAGGAGGTGGAGCTTGCAGTGAGCCGAGATGGTGCCACTGCACTCCAGCCTGGGCGACAAAGCGAGACTCCGTCTCAAAAAAAAAAAAAAAAAATTGGCCGGGCGCGGTGGCTCAGGCCTGTAATCCCAACACTTTGGGAGGCTCAGACAGGCGGATCACGAGGTCAGGAGATCAAGACCATCCTGGCTAACACGGTGAAACCCCGTCTCTACTAAAAAATACAAAAAACCAGCCGGGCGAGGTGGCGGGTGCCTGTAGTCCCAGCTACTCGGGAGGCTGAGGCAGGAGAATGGCGTAAACCCGGGAGGCGGAGCTTGCAGTGAGCTGAAATCCGGCCACTGCACTCCAGCCTGGGCGACAGAGCAAGACTCCGTCTCAAAAAAAAAAAAAAAAAATTAGCCAGGCGTGGTGGCGCACACCTGTAGTCCCAGCTACTCAGGAGACTGAGGCAGAAGAATCACTTGCACTGGGGAGGCAGAGGTTGCAGTGAGTCAAGATCGTGATTGTGCCACTGCACTCTGGCCTGGGTGGCAGAGCAAGACTCTGTCTCAAAAAAAAAAAAAAAAATTATCCTGCCAGGCGTGATGGCTCACCACCCTTTGGGAGGCCAAGGTGAGCAGATCACTTGAGGCCAGGAGTTTGAGATCAGCCTGGCCAACATGGCGAAACCCTGTCTCTACTAAAAATACAAAAATTAGCCGGGTGTGGTGGCAGGCATCTCTAGTCCCAGCCACTCAGAGGCTGAGGCACAACAATTGCTTAAACCTGGGAGGCAGACTTGCAGTGAGCCCAGATCGCACCACTGCACTCTAGCCTGGGTGACAGAGCATGACTCTTATCTAAAAAAATATATATATATGTATATATATATGTATCTCCTATATACTGCTCCATACTAGTCCAGAAATGCCTGTGTTCAAAGACCAGCACTGAGGCTAATTAATCTATAGGGCCCACTTTATAGTTTGTCTATGTTTTACAGGCTGAAGGCCGGATGAGGGTCCCCAGTGTTGGAGCCCCAGGAAGAACCAGCAAAAGACAGTCCAATGAGACTTACCGAGATGCTGTTCGAAGAGTCATGTTTGCTCGGTATAAAGAACTCGATTAAGAATGGAGACAAGTTCCATGGGACACAACCTTCTCCTTGTTTTGTTTGTCTCTCCTTTTCTTTTGTTACTGTTCTTGCTGCTAGAACTTTTTTAAATAAACTTTTTTTCAATGTGATTATCTTTTTGTTAATTTTTTTTTTCCAGAGATGGGTGGGAATGGGGCTACTAGTAGGAGGGAGAGAGTGCCTTGGTTCAGGCCCATTTGAAGTTATGCTGAAGTAGCAACTAGTGCTGCATTAAACCTTAGAATACTGCCTACTGTCAGTATAAGTAAGTGGGTTGCAATGACCTTTGAACCATAGCTTGTGTGAATGCTGTCAGACCAATTTATTTTCTTAATCTAATCAGCGAATATAGCATTTCATTATTTGTTTCTTTTATTTTTTAGTAACTGCTTAAGCTGAACATATTGCATATGTTGGTTTACTACTCATTAGATCTTCAAAATTCTTCTGATTCCCTGTTATGGTAGAGTTGGGGGAAGGCGAGAACTCTTTTTCTGAGTGCCTGCAGAGTACTCCATGCTTCACACTTTATGATTAAAAGTTGGTAGCCGGGCGCGGTGGCTCACGCCTGTAATCCCAGCACTTTGGGAGGCCGAGATGGGCGGATCACAAGGTCAGGAGATCGAGACCATCCTGGCTAACACGGTGAAACCCTGTCTCTACTAAAAGTACAAAAAAGTAGCCGGGCGAGGTGGCGGGCGTCTGTAGTCCCAGCTACTCGGGAGGCTGAGGCAGGAGAATGGCGTAAACCCAGGAGG
>NW_020254886.1:0-640 GCF_003255815.1 Theropithecus gelada
AGAAGCTTTCTGAGAAACTTCTTCGGGTTCTGTGAAATCATCTCACACAGTTACAGCTTTCACCTCAAGAAGCCTTTCGCTAAGAGAGTTCTTGTGGAATTGGCAAAGTGATATCTGGAAGCCCATAGAGGGCTATGGTGAAAAAGGAAATATCCTCAGATGAAATCTGGAAAGAAGCTTTCTGAGAAACTGCTTAGTGTTCTGTTAATTCACCTCACAGATTTCCATCTGTATTTCGTGGATCTCTTTGGTAGCCTTATTTCTGTGGAATCTGAGAACAGATATTTCGAATCCCTGTGAAGGCAATAGGGCCAAAGGAAATATCCTCCGATAACAAAGAGAAAGAAGCTTTCTGAGAAACTTCTTCGGTTTCTGTGAAATCATCTCACAGAGTTACAGCTTTCCCCTCAAGAAGCCTTTCGCTAAGAGAGTTCTTGTGGAATTGGCAAACTGATATTTGGAATCCCATAGAGGGCTATGGTGAAAAAGGAAATATCCTCCGATGAAATCTGGAAAGAAGCTTTCTGAGAAACTGCTTAGTGTTCTGTTAATTCATCTCACAGAGTTACATCTATATTTCGTTGATCTCTTTGCTAGCCTTATGTCTGTGGAATCTGAGAACAGACATTTCGGATCCCTT
>NW_020254886.1:698-1197 GCF_003255815.1 Theropithecus gelada
ACAGAGTTACAGCTTTCCCCTCAAGAAGCCTTTCGCTAAGACAGTTCTTGTCGAATTGGCAAAGTGATATTTGGAAGCCCATAGAGGGCTACGGTGAAAAAGGAAATATCTTCTGATGAAATCTGGAAAGAAGCTTTCTGAGAAACTGCTCTGTGACGTGTGACTTCTACTCACACAGTTACATCTGTATTTCGTGGATCTCTTTGTTAGCCTTATTTCTGTGGAATCTGAGAACAGATATTTCGGATCCCTTTGAAGAGTATAGGGCCAAAGGGAATATCCTCCGATAACGAAAAGAAGGAAGCTTTCTGAGAAACTTCTTTGGGTTCTGTGAAATCATGTTACAGAGTTACAGCTTTCCCCTCAAGAAGCCTTCCGCTAAGACAGTTCTTGTCGAATTGGCAAAGAGACATTTGGAAGCCCATAGAGGGCTACGGTGAAAAAGGAAATATCTTCTGATGAAATCTGGAAAGAAGCTTTCTGAGAAACTGCTTAGTGT
>NW_020254887.1:0-1197 GCF_003255815.1 Theropithecus gelada
TCCTCAGATGAAATCTGAGGATATTTCCTTTTTCACCATAGTCCTCTATGGGCTTCTAAATATCACTTTGCCAATTCCACAAGAACTGACTTAGCGAAAGGCTACTTCAGGGGAAAGCTGTAACTCTGTGAGATGATTTCACAGAATACAAAGAAGTTTCTCAGAAAGCTTCTTTCTCTTTGTTTTCAGAGGATATTTCCTTTGACCCTATACTCTTCAAAGGGATCCGAAATATCTGTTCTCCGATTCCACAGAAATAAGGCTAGCAAAGAGATCCACGAAATACAGATGTAGCTCTGTGAGATGAATTGACAGAACACTAAGCAGTTTCTCAGAAAGCTTCTTTCCAGATTTCATCTGAGGATATTTCCTTTTTCGCCGTAGCCCTCTATGGGCTTCCGAATATCACTTTGCCAATACCACAAGCAGTGACTTAACGAAAGGCTTCTTGAGGGGAGAGCTGTAACTCCGTTAGATGATTTCACAGAACAAAAGGAAGTTTCTCAGAAACTTCTTTCTCTTTGTTATCGGAGGATATTTCCTTTGGCCCTATAGTGTTCAAAGGGATCCGAAATATCTGTTCTCAGATTCCACAGAAATAAGGCTAGCAAAGAGATCCACGAGATACAGATGTAACTCTGTGAGATGAATTAACAGAACACTAAGCAGTTTCTCAGAAAGCTTCTTTCCAGATGTCATCTGAGGATATTTCCTTTTTCACCATTGCCATCTTAGGGCTTCCAAATATCACTTTGCCAATTCCACAAGAATTGACTTACCGAAAGGCTTCTCTAGGGGAAAGCTGTAACTCTGCGAGATGATTTCACATAAACAAAGAAGTTTCTCAGAAAGCTTGTTTCTCTTTGTTTTCAGAGGATATTTCCTTTGGTCCTATAGTCTTCAAAGGGATCCGAAATATCTGTTCTCAGATTCCACAGAAATAATTATAGCAAAGAGATCCACGAAATACAGATGTAACTCTGTGAGATGAATTAACAGAACACTAAGCAGTTTCTCAGAAAGCTTCTTTCCAGATTTCATCTGAGGATATTTCCTTTTTCAACATAGCCCAATATCGGCTTCCAAATATCATTTTGCCAATTCCAGAATAACTGTCTTAGCGAAATGCTTCTTGAGGGGAAAGCTGTAACTCTTTGAGATCATTTCACAGAACACAAAGAAGTTTCTCAGAAAGCT
>NW_020254888.1:0-1197 GCF_003255815.1 Theropithecus gelada
CTTTTTCACCATAGCCCTCTAAGGGCTTCCAAATATCAATTTGCCAATTCCACAAGAAGTGTCTTAGCGAAAGGCTTCTTGCGGGGAAAGCTGTAACTCTGTGAGACGATGTCACAGAACACAAAGAAGTTTCTCAGAAAGCTTCTTTCTCTTTGTTATCGGAGGATATTTCCTTTGGCCCTATAGTCTTCAAAGGGATCCGAAATATCTGTTCTCAGTTTTCACAGAAATGAGGCTAGCAAAGAGATGCACGAAATACAGATGTAACTCTGTGAGATGAATTAACAGGACACTAATCAGTTTCTCAGAAAGCTTCTTTCCAGATTTCATCTGAGGATATTTCCTTTTTCACCATAGCCCTCTATGGGCTTCCAAATATCACTTAGTCATTTCCACAAGAACTGTCTTAGCGAAAGGCTTCTTGAGGGGAAAGCTGTAACTCGGTGAGATGATTTCAGAGAACACAAAGGAGTTTCTCAGAAAGCTTCTTTCTCTTTGTCATCGGAGGATATTTCCTTTGGCCCTATAGTCTTCAATGGGATCCGAAATATCTGTTCTCAGACTCCACAGAAATAAAGCTAGCAAAGAGATCCACTAAATACAGATGTAACTCTGTGAGGGGATGTCGCACATTACAGAGCAGTTTCTCAGAAAGCTTCTTTCCAGATTTCAGGTGAGGATACTGCCTTTTTCACCATAGCCCTCTATGGGCTTCCAAATACCAGTTTGCCAATTCCACAAGAACTGTCTTAGCGAAGGCTTCCTGAGGGGAAAGCTGTAACTCTGTGAGATGATTTCACAGAACGCAAAGAAGTTACTCAGAAAGCTTCTTTCTCTTTTTTACCGGAGGATATTTCCTTTGGCCCTATAGTCTTCAAAGGGATCCGAAATATCTGTTCTCAGATTCCTCAGAAATAAGGCTATCAAAGAGATCCATGAAAAACAGATGTAAGTCTGTGAGATGAATTAACATAACACTAAGCAGTTTCTCAGAAAGCTTCTTTCCAGATTTCATCTGAGGATATTTCCTTTTTCACCATAGCCCTCTAAGGGCTTCCAAATATCACTTTGCCAATTCCACAAGGACTGTCTTACCGAAAGGCTTCCTGAGGGGAAAACTGTAACTCTGTGAGACGATTTCACAGAACACAAAGAAGTTACTAAGAAAGCTTCTTTCTCTTTGTTATCGGAGGATAT
>NW_020254889.1:0-1197 GCF_003255815.1 Theropithecus gelada
TTTCTGAGAACCTTCTTTGTGTTCTGTGAAATCATCTCACAGACTTTCAGTTTCCGCTAAAGAAGTCTTTCGCTAAGCCTGTTCTTGTGGAATTTACAAAGTGATATTTGGAAGCCCATAGAAGAGTATGGTAAAAAAGAAAATTTCCTCAGAGAAAAACTGGAAAGAATCTTTCTGAGAAACTGCTTTGTGATGTGTGACTTCAACTCACAGAGTTACATCTGTGTTTCGTGGATCTCTTTGATTGCCTTATTTCCGTGGAATCTGAGAACTGATATTTCGTAGTCCTTTGAAGATTACAGGGCCAAAGGAAATATCCTCCGATAAGAAAGAGAAAGAAGTTTTCTGAGAAAATAGTTTGTGTTCTGTGAAATCATCTCACAGACTTCCAGCTTTCCACTCAAGAAGCCTTTCGCTAAGCCTGTTCTTCTGGAATTTGCAAAGTGATATTTCTATGCCCATAGAGGGCGGGGGGGTGAAAAAGGAAATAGCCACAGATGAAATCTGGGAAGAATCTTTCTGAGAAACTGCTTAGTGTTCTGTTAATTCATCTCACAGAGTTACAGCTTTCCCCTCAAGAAGCCGTTCGCTAAGCCTCTTCTTGTGGAATTTGCAAAGCGATATTTGGAAGCCCATAGAGGGCAATGGTGAAAAAGAAAATATCCTCAGAGAAAAACTGGAAAGAAGCTTTCTGAGAAACTGCTTTGTGATGTGTGACTTCCACTCACAGAGATACATCTGTCTTTCGTGGAACTGTTTGCGAGCCTTATATCTGTGGTACCTGAGAACTGATATTTCAGATTCCTTTGAAGACTATAGGGCCAAAGGAAATATCCTCCGATAACAAAGAGAAAGAAGCTTTCTGAGAACCTTCTTTGTGTTCTGTGAAATCATCTCACAGACCTCCAGCGTTCCCCTCAAGAAGCCTTTCGTTAAGCCTGTTCTTGTGGAATTTGCAACGTGATATTTCGATGCCCATAGAGGGCGACGGTGAAAAGGGAAATATCCTCAGATGAAATCTGGAAAGATGATTCCTGAGAAACTGCTTAGTGTCCTGTTAATTCATCTCACAGAGTTACAGCATTCCCCTCAAGAGGCCGTTCGCTAAGCCTGTTCTTGTGGAATTTGCAAAGTGATATTTGGAAGCCCGTAGAGGGCTATGGTGAAAAAGAAAATATCCTCAGAGAAAAACTGGAA
>NW_020254890.1:0-1197 GCF_003255815.1 Theropithecus gelada
ACAAAGAAGTTTCTCAGAAAGCTTCTTCCTCTTTGTTATCGGAGGATATTTCCTTTGGCCCTACAGTCTTCAAAGGGATCCGAAATATCTGTTCTCAGAATCCACAGAAATAAGACTAGCAAAGAGATCCACCAAATACAGATGTAACTCTGTGAGATGAATTAAGAGAACACTCAGCAGTTTCTCAGAAAGCTTCTTTCCAGATTTCATCGGCGGATATTTCCTTTTTCACCATAGCCCTCTATGGGCTTCCAAATATCACTTTTCAAATTCCACAAGAACTGTCTTAATTAAAGGCTTCTTGATGGGAAAGCTGTAACTCTGTGAGATAATTTCACAGAAGAGTAAGAAGTTTCTCAGAAAGCTTCTTTCACTTTTTTATCGGAGTATGTTAACTTTGGCCCTAGAGACTTCAAAGGGATACAAAATATCAGTTCTCAGATTCCACAGAAATAAGGCTAGCAAAGTGTTCAAAGAAATACAGATGTAACTCTGTGAGTGGAAGTCACACATCACAAAGCAGATTCTAAGAAAGCTTCTTTTCAGATTTCATCGGAGGATATTTCCTTTATCACCATTGCCCTCTTTGGGTTTCCAAATATCACTTTGCAAATTCAACAAAAGAGGCTAAGCGAGTGGCTTCTTCAGGGGAAAGCTGTAACTCTGTGAGATGAATTAACAAAACACTAAGCAGTGTCTCAGAAAGCTTCTTTCCAGTTTTTCTCTGAGGATATTTCCTTTTTCACCAGGGCCCTCTAGGAATTCGAAATATCACTTTTCAAATTCCACAAGAACCGTCTTAGCGAAAGACTTCTTGAGGGGAAAGCTGTAACTCTTTGAGATGATTTCACAGAACACAAAGAAGTTTCTCAGAAAGCTTCTTTCTCTTTGTTATCTTAGGATATTTCCTTTGGACGTAGAGTCTTCAAAGGGATCCGAAATATCTGTTCGCAGATTCCACGGAAATAAGGCTAGCAAAGAGATCCACGAAATACAGATTAAACTATGTGAGTGGAAGTCGCATATCACAAAGCAGTTTCTCAGAAAGCTACTTTCCAGTTTTTCTCTGAGGATATTTTCTTTTTCACCATAGCCCTCTATGGGCTTCCAAATACCACTTTGCGAATTCCACAAGAACAGGCTTAGCGAGTGGCTTCTTGAGGGGAAAGCTGTAACTCTGTGAGATGAATTTACAGA
>NW_020254891.1:0-1197 GCF_003255815.1 Theropithecus gelada
AGTTTCTCAGAAAGCTTCTTTCTCTTTGTTATCGGAGGATATTTCCTTTGGCTCTATAGTCTTCAAAAGGATCCGAAATGTCAGTTCTCAGATTCCACAGAAATAAGTCTAGCAAGGATATCCACGAAATACAGATGTAACTCTGTGAGATGAATTGGCAGAAAACTAAGCACTTTCTCAGAAAGCTTCTTTCCGTATTTCATCGGAGGATATTTCCGTTTTCACCATAGCCCTCAATGTTCTTCCAAATATCACTTTGCCAATTCCACAAGAACTGTCTTAGCGAAAAGCCCTTGCGTGAAAAACTGTAACTCTGTGAGAGGATTTCACAGAACACAAAGAAGTTTCTCAGAAAGCTTCTTTCTCTTTGTTATCGGAGGATATTTCCTTTGGCCCTATAGTCTTCAAAGGGATCTGAAATATCTGTTCTCAGATTGCAGAGAAATAAGGCTAGCAAAGAGATGCACGAAATACAGATGTAACTCTGTGAGATGAATTAACAGAACACTAAGCAGTTTCTCAAAAAACTTCTTTCCATATTTCATCTGAGGATATTTCCTTTTTCACCAGAGTCTTCTATGGGCTTCCAAATATCACTTTGCCAATTCCACAAGAACTGTCTTAGCGAAAGGCTTCTTGAGGGGAAAGCTGTAACTCTGTGAGATTATTTCACAGAACACAAAGAAGTTTCTGAGAAAGCTTCTTTCTCTTTGTAATCGGAGGATATTTCCTTTGGCAATATAGTGTTTAAAGGGATCCGAAATATCTGTTCTCAGATTCCAGAGAAAAAAGGCTAGCCAAGAGATCCACGAAACACAGATGTAATTCTTTGAGACGAATTAACAGAACACTAAGCAGTTTCTCAGAAAGCTTCTTTCCAGATTTCATCTGAGGATATTTCCTTTTTCACCCTAGCCTTCTATGGGCTTCCAAATATCACTTTGCCAATTCCACCAGAACTGTCTTAGCGAAAGGCTTCTTGAGGGGAAAGCTGTAACTCTGTGAGATGATTTCACAGAACACAAAGAAGTTTCTCAGAAAGCTTCTTTCTCTTTGTTATCGGAGGATATTTCCTTTGACCCCATACTCTTCAAAGGGATCCGAAATATCTGTTCTCAGATTCCAGAGAAATAAGGCTAGCAAAGAGATGCACGAAATACAGATGTAACACTGTGAGATGAATTAACAGAACACTAA
>NW_020254892.1:0-1197 GCF_003255815.1 Theropithecus gelada
CACTGTCTTAGCGAAAGGCTTCTTGAGGGGAAAATGTAACTCTGTTATATGACTTCACAGAACACAAAGAAGTTTCTCAGGAAGCTTCTTTCTCTTTGTTATCGGAGGATATTTCCTTTGACCCTATAGTCTTCAAAGGGATCTCAGATTCCACAAAAATAAGGCTAGCAAACAGATCCACGAAATACAGATGTAACTCTGTGAGATGGATGTAAGTTGAAGATGGCCGAATAGGAGCAGCTCCAGTCTTCAACTCCCAGCGCCAGCGACACAGAAGACCGGTGATTTCGGCATTTTCAACTGAGGTACTGGGTTCATCTCACTGGGGAGTGCCGGACGATCGGTACTGGTCAGCTGCTGCAGCCCGACCAGCGAGAGCTGAAGCAGGGCGAGGCATTGCCTCACCTGAGAAGCGCAAGGGGGAAGGGAATCCCTTTTCCTAGCCAGGGGAACTGAGACACACAACACCTGGAGAATCGGGTAACTCCCACCCCAATACTGCGCTTTGAGCAAACAGGCACACCAGGAGATCATATACCACACCTAGCCGGGAGGGTCCCACACCCACGGAGCCTCCCTCATTGCTATTACAGCAGTCTGTGATCTACCGGCAAGGCAGCAGCGAGGCTGGGGGAGGGGCGCCCGCCATTGCTGAGGCTTAAGTAGGTAAACAAAGCTGCTGGGAAGCTCGAACTGGGTGGAGCTCACAGCAGCTCAAGGAAACCTGCCTGTCTCTGTAGACTCCACCTCTGGGGGCAGGGCACAGAAAACAATAACAAAGCAGCAGACACCTCTGCAGACGCAAACGACTCTGTCTGACAGCTTTGAAGAGAGCAGTGGATCTCCCAACACGGAGGTTGAGATCTGAGAAGGGACAGACTCCCTGCTCAAGCGGGTCCCTGACCCCTGAGTAGCCTAACTGGGAGACATCCCCCACTAGGGGCAGTCTGACACCCCACACCTCACAGGGTGGAGTACACCCCTGAGAGGAAGCTTCCAAAGCAAGAATCAGACAGGTACACTCGCTGTTCAGAAATATTCTATCTTCTGCAGCCTCTGCTGCTGATACCCAGGCAAACAGGGTCTGGAGTGGACCTCAAGCAATCTCCAACAGACCTACAGCTGAGGGTCCTGACTGTTAGAAGGAAAACTATCAAACAGGAAGGACACCTACACCAAAACCCCATCAGTACATCA
>NW_020254893.1:0-1197 GCF_003255815.1 Theropithecus gelada
CTTTCTGAGAAACTGCTTAGTGTATTGTTAATTCATGTCACAGAGTTACATCTGTATTTCGTGGATCTCTTTGGTAGTCTTATTTCTGTGGAATCTGAGAACAGATATTTCGGATCCCTTTGAAGACTATAGGCAAAAGGAAATATTCTATGATACCAAAGAGAAAGAAGCTTTCTGAGAAACTTGATTGTGTTCTTTGAAATCATCCCACACAGTTACAGCTTTCCCCTCAAGAAGCCTTTCGCTAAGACAGTTCTCGTGGAATTGGCAAGGTGATATTTTGAAGCCCATAGAGGATTATGGTGAAAAAGGAAATATCCTCAGATGAAAACTGGAAGGAAGCTTTCTGAGAAACTGCTCTGTGATGTGTGACTTCCACTCACAGAGTTACTTCTGTATTTCGTGGATGTCTTTGCTAAGCTTATTTCTGGGGAATCTGAGAACAGATATTGCAGATCCCTTTGAAGACTATAGGGCCAAAGGAAATATCCTCCGATAGCATAGAGAAAGAAGCTTTCTGAGAAACTTCTTTGTGTTCTGTGAAATCATCTCACAGACTTACAGCTTTCCCCTCAGGAAGCCTTTCGCTAAGACAGTTCTTGTGGAATTGGCAAAGTGATATTTGGAAGCCCATAGAGGGCTATGGTGAAAAAGGAAATATCCTCAGATGAAAACTGGAAGGAAGCTTTCTGAGAAACTGCTCTGTGATGTGCGACTTCCACTCACAGAGTTACTTCTGTATTTCGTGGATGTCTTTGCTAAGCTTATTTCTGGGGAATCTGAGAACAGATATTTCAGATCCCTTTGAAGACTATAGGGCCAAAGGAAATATCCTCCGATAGCATAGAGAAAGAAGCTTTCTGGGAAGCTTCTTTGTGTTCTGTGAAATCATCTCACAGACTTAAAGCTTTCCCCTCAGGAAGCCTTTCGCTAAGACAGTTCTTGTGGAATTGGCAAAGTGATATTTGGAAGCCCTTAAAGGGCTATGACGAAAAGGAAATATCCTCAGATGAAATGTGGAAAGAAGCTTTCTGAGAAACTGCTCTCTGATGTGTGACTTCCACTCACAGAGTTACATCTGTATTTCATGGATCTCTTTGATAGCCTTATTTCTGTGGAATCTAACAGATATTTCTGATCCCTTTGAAGTCTATAGGGCCAAAGGAAATATCCTCCAATAACAAGGAGAAAAAGCTT
>NW_020254894.1:0-1197 GCF_003255815.1 Theropithecus gelada
GAGGAGCACCTCTTCCCAGCCCCCACATCGTCTGGGAAGTGAGGAGCGCCTCTGCCTGGCCCTCGCCCTGTCTGGGAAGTGAGGAGCACCTCTGCCTGGCCACTGTGCAGCCTTCCAAGTGTGAAGTGACAGCCTTGTGTGTGATCATTCTGTCTTCCCCAAGTTTGCATTTTTGACATTAAAGTTTATTTTTTAATTAAAAGTTTTAAATTGGAGACTTAAAAAAAAAACCCTCTGTCTTTGTTCAATGCTCAACTTTTTAGATACAAATCCACTGAGCCAGTGTGTACCTAAAATAAAAATCCTCCTGTACTGCATATTAGTCTCTCCATTCCTCAGTTTACTGCAACAATTCAACCTCCCTTGTATGTAACCACACATGCTGAAGCATTGTTAGAATGAAACACAAGGCTCAGTAAGGCCACCACCTCAATAATACCCAAAGAAATATGATGCAATGCTTGTAATCACAGCTACTCCGAAGCTAAGGCAGGAGAATCGCTTGAACTCAGGAGGCGGAGGTTACAGTGAGCCAAGATTGCACCACTGCACTCCACCCTGAGTAACAGAGCAAGACACCATCTCAAAATAATAATAATAATGATAATAATAATAATAATAATGCGAGCTGTACACATTAGGCCTTCAAGTGGACAGTGACCATTAGTAAGGCAGTCAGTGGCACCATCAATGGCCAGGGAACAGACCACATATTGACACCATGCCTTTCAGCTACATAGAACTTTACTATGTGTTTTCTTCTTAAAATCACAGCTTTAGCCTACTACATTAACAGGTTCTCCAAACAAAAATTCATTTGTTCTTTATGACAAGATTTGGGTGAGGGTGAAAAGAGTATTAAATAACAGTGAATACAGATTATTTATGACTTTTAGCCAGGCCTAAGAAAGAAATTATACCGAGGCTGGGTGCGCTGGGTCACGCCTGTAATCCCAGCACTTTGGGAGGCCGAGGCGGGCAGATCATGAAATCAGATCGAGACCATCCTGGTCAACATGGTGAAACCCCGTCTCTACTAAAAATACAAAAATTAGCTGGGTGTGGGGACACACACCTGTAGCCCCAGCTACTTGGGAGACTGAGGCAGGAGAATCACTTGAACCTGGGAGGTGGAGATTGCAGTGAGCCGAGATCATGCCACTGCACTCCAGAACCTGGTGACAGACGAGACTCTGT
>NW_020254895.1:0-1197 GCF_003255815.1 Theropithecus gelada
ACAGAGTCTCGTCTGTCACCAGGTTCTGGAGTGCAGTGGCATGATCTCGGCTCACTGCAATCTCCACCTCCCAGGTTCAAGTGATTCTCCTGCCTCAGTCTCCCAAGTAGCTGGGGCTACAGGTGTGTGTCCCCACACCCAGCTAATTTTTGTATTTTTAGTAGAGACGGGGTTTCACCATGTTGACCAGGATGGTCTCGATCTGATTTCATGATCTGCCCGCCTCGGCCTCCCAAAGTGCTGGGATTACAGGCGTGACCCAGCGCACCCAGCCTCGGTATAATTTCTTTCTTAGGCCTGGCTAAAAGTCATAAATAATCTGTATTCACTGTTATTTAATACTCTTTTCACCCTCACCCAAATCTTGTCATAAAGAACAAATGAATTTTTGTTTGGAGAACCTGTTAATGTAGTAGGCTAAAGCTGTGATTTTAAGAAGAAAACACATAGTAAAGTTCTATGTAGCTGAAAGGCATGGTGTCAATATGTGGTCTGTTCCCTGGCCATTGATGGTGCCACTGACTGCCTTACTAATGGTCACTGTCCACTTGAAGGCCTAATGTGTACAGCTCGCATTATTATTATTATTATTATCATTATTATTATTATTTTGAGATGGTGTCTTGCTCTGTTACTCAGGGTGGAGTGCAGTGGTGCAATCTTGGCTCACTGTAACCTCCGCCTCCTGAGTTCAAGCGATTCTCCTGCCTTAGCTTCGGAGTAGCTGTGATTACAAGCATTGCATCATATTTCTTTGGGTATTATTGAGGTGGTGGCCTTACTGAGCCTTGTGTTTCATTCTAACAATGCTTCAGCATGTGTGGTTACATACAAGGGAGGTTGAATTGTTGCAGTAAACTGAGGAATGGAGAGACTAATATGCAGTACAGGAGGATTTTTATTTTAGGTACACACTGGCTCAGTGGATTTGTATCTAAAAAGTTGAGCATTGAACAAAGACAGAGGGTTTTTTTTTTAAGTCTCCAATTTAAAACTTTTAATTAAAAAATAAACTTTAATGTCAAAAATGCAAACTTGGGGAAGACAGAATGATCACACACAAGGCTGTCACTTCACACTTGGAAGGCTGCACAGTGGCCAGGCAGAGGTGCTCCTCACTTCCCAGACAGGGCGAGGGCCAGGCAGAGGCGCTCCTCACTTCCCAGACGATGTGGGGGCTGGGAAGAGGTGCTCCTC
>NW_020254896.1:0-7482 GCF_003255815.1 Theropithecus gelada
AGAAAGAATGCAATGCAAAACAAACTTTCTTTTCCCAGATGTAACCTCCTACTCAGTTCCTTGTTTCTATGCTCTTCCTTATCTGCCCGCCTTCTTGGCACCTACGGGAGTTCATTAAAAGTTCAATTGGAGATACTGTCCTTGAGCCCTATCTATTCTCAGCATACTGTTTTCAAAGTCCCCTGCATTTCCCCCTTTTTGTTTTTGTTTTGCCTCAATCCTAAAAAGGTAGCCCATATTTGTTCCTGTGTTTTCTTTTGTTTTTGGAGGCGACGGAGGGCGCATCGAATCACCAAAAGAAGTAGACCCAATCCAAGTGCCCAAAGCAATATACTTCCAGAGATTGTAGAAATCCATGTTTTCATCTGGGTCCATGGGTTAAAGGCAGCAAGGCGCTGACCCAGCTTCTGCAGGGTTACAGTTCCAGACAACACATGTAATTGTTGTCGAAATGCTTCGGAAATGTTCTGAGTGAGCTCTTGGATGTCCAAACTAATATTTTTATGGCCTACTAATAATTTTCGGATTACAGTCCAATTTTGAGAGATGTTAAAAGGCACAGGCGTTATACAAAATTGAGTGGAGTTCCAATCACATTGTAATGTCATCCGAGTACTGAGTACAGTGAGCTGATCTCCAAGCCATGTCAATGCTTGCTCCATGTTGTCCAATTTTTCAGCAAGTTGAGTCAATGTTTCGTTGTTGAAGCCATAACCGGTGAGATTGTTCGTGCCATTGCTGCACAAATTCAGCATTTTGTATACTTTGATGTAGAGCGAGCCCTGCTATGGCCACAGTGGAGACGATGGTGACAAGGCTCATCACCAAGGCAATTATAAGTCCAAGGGCACGGCGGGTTCGCTGGAGAGAAGTCCAAATATAAGTTTCAAGAGGTGATGCCCCCCATGGTCGCGTAAGGTTAACAGGTAGCCAAATTTCCTTACGAGCCCTGAGGATATAAATATCCCCAGTAAAGTTGTGCCACCAAGAATGATTGAGGCAAGACAAAAATGTACACGTATCTGTACAATTAACAATTCCCGTATTATTATCACATGTCAAATTCCCCGCTAATAATAGGTAGGGCTTACGGACACAAGCAATAATATATCGGGAGGTATTCTGATATAACTCAATATGAAAGGAGTTATTTGGGTTAGAAAGATTAAGGGACATATTCCCCACAAAAGTGCTAATGGCATCGCCTGCAGCTAACAACTTCCAAAGATGACTCTGTACTTCAGGCCTCCTTCACGCTGTACCAAGGTTTCATTACTGTTAGCGGCAATACTTTTATTTACCCAGTGTCATTTCAAAGGTATGTGACTAAATTTTATTTGAAAATCACCATGCACACTCCAATCAGTTATTTACATTCCATTGTATTCTAATAAAATCCGGGGTTTAGTTCCCTGACATTGTCACTCCAGCACCTCAATATTAGGAGAAACCTCTAGAATAGGACAAAAAAGTAAAGAACTAGGAATAGTTTCATTACTATATACAGTATGATTATATTAAAAGCTTCTAGTTTCAATAATAACAGTTTTAGCAGCCACATGACTATGATTATAGCGAACAGCCCAGGCTTCATGCGATTTTCGGAGACAATGAGGACTATTTCCTATACATATTGGAAGTCCTTCCACTCCAAATTGGTATGTGCTGATTATAATTCCTGTTTCCCGTTCTATGTTGTCCTTGTCCATATAGGGGGACAGCATCCAAGTAATGTCACTGGTGAAAACCTTAATTTCCGCCTCCTCCCAGGCGACTCCCTGATACAAGGGCGGAAAGGGAATATAAGTCCAATATTCATACAAAGCCTCACTAAGAGAAATAAGTCCGCCGCCGAGGCACATCTAACAAAGGAAGAAATGCATGCTGAATCCAGTTTTCTTTTCAACAGGGTTTCAATCATCTTGTAGGAAACCACTCAGGTCCACTCCCTGTAAGGACAAGAGCATAGCTCCGTCCCTGTTTTAGAACTTGCCCTTGAACATACTTACCTTCTTCATTAGGATACCAAACCTTTAAATTGTCAGCGGGGACTATCACCGAGGGAGGTGAGGAAAGATGGGTTACGGCAGCGGAATCTTGCAATTGTCTCCATTGATTCAAAAAAATTAAGGTAAAAAGAACCTTCAAAATCTGGTTTCTGGGGGGCTCATTTCCCCCTTTTTGTCTTAGTAGTTGAGTTTTTAAAGTTAAATTTGTGCGCTCAATGATGGCTTGACCTTGACTGTTGCCCGGGATACCGGTGATATGCTGAATATTGTATTGCTGTAAGAAAACTTGTAATTTATGAGAGACATAGGCAGGGGCATTATTAGTTTTAAGTATAAGAGGAATGCCCATGATGGTGAAACAAGCTAAGAGATGTGTCATAACAGAATCAGCTTTCTCAGATGGCAACGGAGTGGCCCATTGAAAATGAGAAAAGGTATCAATGGTATGATGAACATACTTTAATCGTCCAAAAGTAGGGACATCTCATGGATTAACCCCAGGATGGAAGGATGGAATGTTCAAAGGAGCACAGGAAAGACAAGCTCGAATAAGAGAACGAGCTTGTTTTGTTCTGCAGCATGTAGGTGGCTGATTAAAAGCGAATCAATCTGAGTATTACCATGAACTAATGGTCCAGGAAATTGAGAATGAGAACGAAGATGAGTGATGAATAAAGGAGCTCGACGTTGGCTCAAAGTAGAAGATAACAAGGAAAAGAGTTTTTGAAGAGAAGAAGTAGCACAAAGAGGTAAAGTGGCCTGAGAAATATAAGAAGTAACATAAATGGTGTATTGAGACTCACTAACAATGTTACAACCAGTAGTAGGGAAATCAGGTAAGACCATGAGAATAGCAAACAGTTCTCCCTGTTGCACCGAGGGATAAGGATAAACTGTAACTCGAGATTGATGAACACTCCAATATCCAGCCTTACCATTGCTACTAGCATCAGTAAAAAAGGTAGGACCTTGAACAGGAAATACAGAAATTGGTGAGAAAGGCAACACAGAATGTTGCCTAAAAAATGAAAAGATCGGAGACTTAGGATATTGGGTAGAAAATTGTCCAACAAAAGAAGCGCAAGCAACTTGCCAAGAATCAGAAGTTGCAAGAAGATAAGTGATCTGATTATGAGTGAATTGAGGAATAATTAAGGAAGGATCTCCTCCCCAAAGTTGTCGACAGTGATGCCGTCCTTTGATGATCAGTTCAGCCAAACGATCGATATAAGTAGCCAAGCGTTTAGATATTTTATTGGACAAAAAGATCCATTTTAGTGGTCGACTAGTTTGATGAATCATTCCTGTGGGAGAAGGTAAAGTATGAAATAAACAAAAGGAAGGGCCTTTTGAAGTTGCTCTTCAACAAGCTGGAGTTCCTGTAAAGCCAAAGGAGTTAAATGGCGTGAGTTGTCCAAGTGACTGTCTCCTTCTAGAATAGAAAAAAGATGTTATAACTGGTATGTTGGTATTCCTAAAACAGGACGCATCCAATTAATGTCTCCTAGAAGCTTTTGAAAATCATTTAATGTTTTTAAATGATCACGTCGAATTTGAATTTTTTGGGGTCGAATATTTTGTGTTCTTAAGGTATAACCTAAATATTGAATAGGAAAATCCAGTTAAATTTTTTCTGTGGCAATATTAAGTGAGTAGAAAGAAAGCTGAGTTTGTAATGATACAAAAGCATCTTGTTGCTTTTCTCTGGTGGGTGCAGCAAGAAGAATGTCATCCATATAATGATATAAAAAAACAGAAGGATGACGCTTTCGAACAGGATCCAAGGCCCTATGGACAAATTCTTGACACAAGGTAGGGCTATTTAACGTACCTTGAGGTAAAACTTTCCATTGATATCGAGAAAGTGGCTGAAAATTATTAAAAACAGGGACAGAGAAGATCCATACAATGATAAATTAACACAGTTAGAAACTGATTGTTTACAGGATTTAAAGTCCTATGTACGAATTTTTGACATATAGTAGGGCTATTAAGTATACCCTGGGGAAGAAGCTTCTGCTGATATTTTTGAATAGGTTGTCCATTATTATATTTAGGAATAATAAAGGCAAACTTTTTACAATCTTGAGGTTGTAATGGAATAGAGAAAAAACAATTTTTGAGATCTATGACCATTAATTTTTAACTTTGTGGGATAAGGGCAGGATTAGGAAGACCAGGCTGTAAACTTTCCCTAGGTTGAATGTAAACATTTATAGTTTTAAGAACAAGACAAAGATGGGAATTCCATGCAGAAGTACGTGGCTTTAGATTCCTCTCGGCCATTTGTTTTTTGACTTACTCTTTTAAAGTCCTAAGTATTTCTTTAGATAATGGCCACTGTTTCACCTAAAGAGGAGTGGTCGTTTTATACTTTAATTATAAAACTTGAGGCTGGTGAACAGTGGCTATGAGTTTAAAGGATTGTAGCCCATTTTGAACATCATATTTTTGGCAGCTGAGGAAATATGAAGAATGTTTTAAAAAGCACCAAATTGTTATGAAAGATTTTGTCCCCAAAGATTAATATTGATAGGAATAATATAAAAAAAAACTTGACCTTGTTGACCTTTAGGACCGACACAGGTTAAAGGTTCTACGTCTTGATAAACCACAGAAGCAGCACCCAAGCCAGTGAGTATGACTGAAACTTGTCTTTTTTCCCATTGTATAGGCCACTAATTTAAACAAATAATAGACATATTCACCCCCATATCAATTAACCCTTTAAAAACTATTCCATTAATATGCAATGAACATAAGGGCTTTTGATTAGAAACTAAAGTTTCCCAAAAAACAGTTTTTTTCTGTGCTACCAAACCCTCCCTATTGAGAATACGTTCCCCTGCCTCTAGGCGTATAAATTGTGAAACTTGTACCATAATAAGAATTTGATTAGTAACATCAAGATCAATGATTTCTGGAATCATCATTGACTTCCGTATAGCACTGTTGTTTTGACCTAACAAAAGTCCTACATGTCCTTTTGGCAAAGGGTCACACACTCTAATAGCTAATTTATATACTCCTCTATTAGGAGACAAGGTATAAGGTTGAGTAATAACTAAGTCAGCAGCGGCGCTCTACTTAGTTGCCGCATAAAGCTGAGAAACTGGGGTAAGGTGTGGGATCCTTAAGGAGGACTTGAATTTATTCCTTAATGTTGTAGGCCATTGCTCACTGAATATTGTAGTAGACTTGTATTGTAATTGTTGGGGCCCCAAGGCTGTGGGCCCCGGCTCCCGTTTCCCAGGAGAGGAGACAGTAAATTTCCACTTTTATCAGTTTTGGAACGACATTTATTTGTCCAATGTTGACCTTTACCACAACATTTGTACACCTCTGAAGGCAGCTTTCTGCCTTGAGGGATAAAAGTGTTCAATTTTTATGACATTCTTTTTTTTTTTTTTGAAATGTCTAGGTTTACCACACTGCAAACAAACACCTTGTTTGTTATTTCCTTTTAAGGCTTTAGACAAAGCTCCAGCAAATAATTGAGCATTATAAATAGCCCCTCCAACACTAACACAAGTTTTAATATATTTATCTAAATTGGCCCCATTGGCCTTTAACAATTTTAACAATTTTTAACAGTCAGCATAAGCATTTTTAAAAGACAATGTTTGTAACAAAATTTTTGAAGCAAGGCCTGCACCCACAATTTTGAAGACAGCATCCTGAAGACGGGCTACTAAATCTGGATATGGTTCATTTGTGCCCTGTAAAATCTTCACAGAGGAAAGGGAAGATTTTCCTGTTATCTCTACCTTATTTCAGGCCCTTAAAAACAAAGTCTTGATTTGAGTAAAGGCAACATCATCTAGACCAGCCTGAGCATTAAGAGTAGCATACTGGCCCGTGCCTGTGAGTTATCCCTCAGTGGGTCCAGGGGGATCACACATAACATTTTTCCTAGTCTGTACATGTGCCTTGTTCATTTACCAGCTGTGCAATTGTAACCACTGAGAACGATCAAGAAAAGCCTTCCCCAAAGTCTTTCAGTCTATAGGAATCATCAAATTTTCTGATGAAAAAACATCAAGAAGACCAAGGATAAAAGGAGATTGAGATCCATAGTTAGAAATGGCAGCTTTCATTTCTTTTAAAAATTTAATTTGTAAGGCATTAAATTGGACATTATTGCCACCATTTGAAAACTGAGCATTAGGAGCAAAAGAAGCACAAATATTTGGAAACAGATCCAGCTCCTTAAAAAAAATTTTTTTTAAATTAAAAGTATATATAATATATAATAATACTCATATCCCCAAATATAAAGAATTCCAACATATTAATAGGAAAAGGTAAATAACCCAACCAAAAGTAGCAGAACAAAGAAATGACAATAAACCTGTCTAACATCATTACTCACTAGGAAATATGTATATTAATACCAAATTGAGAATCATTACATACACAATACAATGGTTAAGATTTAAAAACACAGAAAATATCAAGAGGTAGTTAATATGTTAAGCAACTCGAATACTCAACTTCTGTTTGGAGTGTAAATTGGTGGAACCTATGCACCCCTATAACATAACAATTTCCTAGCTGGGGTTATTAATACTATATTAATATTAATAGTTAATGTGCTTATTTATTGACTATTGAAATATAATATTTTAACAAACAATAAGATATACATATACACTGGTTTTGACATATTAAACAGGTGTTTAGTATAAATTTAAAGTATGTCTGATGTGAACAGGGCTTTAACTTTGCCAAACAAAGGTAAAGATAAGGAAGCCAGGGGGTTGGAGGCTCTGAAAAATCCTCTTTTAACAGGGCAGAAGGAAAAGAAACAGGGAAAGCTCGCAAAGGTGAATTAGAAGAATATATCTGTAATATTTGTTGGAGCATTTCCATAATACACTGCATGTCAGAATTTCCCCTAGAAGAAGTAAGAGCTGGCTTTTTCTCTTCTCCCCCTTTTGCTACCCCCCCATCCTCTGTTATCCTGGCACAAATGGGCTCCATTTCAGGTTTATTTTTTTTCCAAATCCTCAGATACCTTTCCTCCTGTGGCTACATTACCACACTCTGAATCAGTCTCAAGTAACTCTAATGTCTGAGTGATAGAGTAACACAAGGTCCACAATCTTAGAGGCATAATATCCCCTAACTGGAGAGCTCTAAGCAGAGCTTTTACTACCTGTAACCATTCTCTCTGATTCAGCTGCACTTTAGTCTGATACTGAAACCAGTAACAATGTTGTTCAACATGGGCAAACAATCGCTTCAAAGTCTTTTTCTTTTACTTCCACTCCTATAGACAGCAACAGTCCTTGAAACAGCCGCAAATATTCTGAGGCCAGAGAGATGGAATTCCCATAATGAAAGCTTAAGAAGGTTCCCCTTAACAATATCCGGGCCTTACCCGCCCCTAGGGGGTTCCCCTTCTTGTTCTCCCCTACTCACCCGTGCTGACCCTGCTCGCTGCGCCACTTGTTGGGGTCCGTGCCGGGGG
>NW_020254897.1:0-1196 GCF_003255815.1 Theropithecus gelada
TCCTTTGGCCCTATAGTCTACAAAGGGATCCGAAATATCTGTTCTCATATTCCACAGAAATAAGGCTAGCAAAGAGATCCACGAAATACAGATGTAACTCTGGGAGATGAAATAACAGAACCCTCAGCAGTTTCTCAGAAAGCTTCTTTCCAGATTTCAACTGAGGATACTTCGTTTTTCACCATAGCGCTGTATGGGCTTCCAAATATCACTTTGCCAATTCCACAAGAACTGTCTTAGCGAAAGGCTTCTTGAGGGGAAAGCTGTAACTCTGTGGGATGATTTCACAGAACACAAAGAAGTTTCTCAGAGAGCTTCTTTCTCTTTGTTATCGGAGGATATTTCCTTTGGCCCTATACTCTTCAAAGGGATCTGAAATATCTGTTCTCAGATTCCACAGTAATAAGGCTAGGAAAGAGATCCGCGAAATACAGATGTAACTCTGGGAGATGAATTAACAGAACACTCAGCAGTTTCTCAGAATACTTCTTTCCAGATTTCATCTGAGGATATTTCCTTTTTCACCATAGCCCTCTATGGGCTTCCAAATATCACTTTGCCAATTCAGGAAGAACTGTCTTAGCGAAAGGCCTCTTCAGGGAAAAGCTGTAACTCTGTGAGATGATTTCACAGAACACAAAGAAGTTTCTCAGAAAGTTTCTTTCTCTTTGTTATCGGAGGATATTTCCTTTGGCCCTAGAGTCTTCAAAGGGATCCGAAATATCTGTTCTTAGATTCCACAGAAATAAGGCTAGCAAAGAGATCCACGAAATGCAGATGTAATTCTGTGAGATCAATTAACAGAACACTCAGCAGTTTCTCAGAAAGCTTCTTTCCAGATTTCATCTGAGGATATTTCCTTTTTCACCATAGCCCTCTATGGGCGTCCAAATATCAGTTTGCCAATTCCACAAGAACTGTCTTAGCGAAAGGCCTCTTGAGGGGAAAGCTGAAACTCTGTGAGATGATTTCACAGAACACAAAGAAGTTTCTCAGAAAGCTTCTTTCTCTTTGTTATCGGACGATATTTCCTTTGCCCCTATATTCTTCAAAGGGATCCGAAATATCTGTTCTCAGATTCCACAGAAATAAAGCTAGTAAAGAGATACACGAAATACAGAAGTAACGCTGTGAGATGAATTAACAGAGCACTCAGCAGTTTTTCAGAAAACTTCTTTCCAGATTTCATCTGAGGA
>NW_020254898.1:0-1196 GCF_003255815.1 Theropithecus gelada
TCTTTTTTTTTTTTTTTTTTTTTTTTTTTTTTTTTTTTTTTTTTTTTGAGACGGAGTCTCGCGCTGTGTCACCCAGGCTGGAGTGCAGTGGCGCGATCTCGGCTCACTGCAAGCTCCGTCTCCCAGGTTCACGCCATTCTCCTGCCTCAGCCTCCAAGTAGCTGGGACTACAGGCGCCCGCCACCACGCCCGGCTAGTTTTTTGTATTTTTAGTAGAGACGGGGTTTCACCATGTTAGCCAGGATAGTCTCGATCTCCTGACCTCGTGATCCACCCGCCTCGGCCTCCCAAAGTGCTGGGATTACAGGCTTGAGCCACCGCGCCCGGCCTTTTCCTGGATTTTTTTCATGCTACTTAGCATCGTTCTTCATGCTGTTTTGACAAACTTCCCTGCATTTTTGCTCCTTTAGACCTGCTAGCAGTTTTTACAGTATCTGATTCCATAATTTAAATCCCTTTCTGCTTAAAATATCTAGAATGGTTTCTGTTTTTCCAATTGAACACTGTGTAAGTGTTTGGTGCCAGAAGTGGCCCCAGGAAACAACTGTCAAATGTGGGTGTCTCAGTCTGTTCAGGCTGCTGCAGCAAAACAGCTTAGACTGCGTAATTTATACACAACAGAATGTCTTGCTCACAGTTCTGGATGTGGGGAAGTCCAAGATCAAGGAGCCAGGTATTCGGTGTCTGGTGAGGGCCTGTTCCTCTTAGATGGCACCTTCTGTCCTCACATGGTAGAAGGGCAAAAAAGGGCAAACAATAGCCGGGCATGGTGGTGGGTACCTGTAATCCCAGCTACTCGGGAGGCTGAGGTATGAGAATTGCTTCAACCCAGGAAGTGGAGGTTGCAGTGAGCTGAGATCACGCCACTGCAGGCAATAAAAGGAATAAAATAAATAAGTGAATAATAGATCATGTCACAAAGTGGCCAGGCATGGTGGCTCACACCTGTAATCCCAGCACTTTGGAAGGCCGAGGCGGGCAGATCAGTTGAAGTCAGGAGTTTGAGACCAGCCTGGCCAAAATGGTGAAACCCAATCTCTACTAAAAATTAAAAAACTGGCCGGGCGCGGTGGCTCAAGCCTGTAATCCCAGCACTTTGGGAGGCCGAGGCGGGTGGATCACGAGGTCAGGAGATCGAGACCATCCTGGCTAACATGGTGAAACCCCGTCTCTACTAAAAATACAAAAAACTAGCC
>NW_020254899.1:0-1196 GCF_003255815.1 Theropithecus gelada
TGTGCACCTGTTGCTCACAGGTGAAATGGTGTGTGACCACTGGCTCCTGGAAGGAGTGAAAGTCCACAGAAATCAGAATTCAGGGAAACCAAGAACATAAGGGGATCTGGGAGGGACCGCCGAGGAAGGTGACAAAGTAGAGGCAGGGAAAGTCAGGCTCACCTGGCCTCCCGGCTCTCCCAGTCCCCTGGGATGTTCTGCATGGGCTGACGCGCCTCCTCCTCCTCACTGTCCAGATGTTCTCCTCCATCTCTTCTAGGGGGTGGCCAGAGTGGTCCTCAGACAACCCAACAAGGGAAGTACTGGGGGCCCACCTCTGCCCCCACCCTCCCTGTGTAACCCTGAATCAGCCCATTCCCAGAGAGGAATGAGCTGTTCTTTATTGTTACTTTTAAGAACCAAGATCTTGCTATACTGCCCAGGCACAGTCCCACTCCCGATTGGTGCGGGAGTCCTGACCTGCTCCCTTTCTGACCTGGGCCAGTTCTCCTGTCCTTAGGCAACCTGATGGCCTCCTGCTCCCAGGAGGTCACCATATTGATACCGAACATAGCACTGACACCTGGTCGGCATAATGAGCGGCTGTCTTAAAGGTCTCTTCCAACTCCTCAATCCTATGCTGCTAACAGTTCCCCTTTCCTCCTGGGGCTCTCGCCTCTTCCTCCGAGTGTCTCCCGTACCTTCCCCAGGGAGAACCATGAGGCTCAACTGGGCTTTAGCTGCTGTTTCTGCTGGCTGGTAGCTTCCAGGTGCTCCTAAGAGGCCAGGAAAGAGGGTGAGAGGGCACGGAGGTTGCCAGGTTGTCCCTCTCAGGGCCCTGTCCTCAGCAACTCCCTCCCCTGGGTCTCCTGCAACTTTTGATGGGCCATCTTAGCCACTGCTTTGCCCTGAGCTTCCTGCTGCTGCAGCTGGTCCAGGAGCTGGGTTTGCAGCAGTAACTGCCTGTGCAGCACCTCCTTCTCAGAGGTCAGCTGCTGATAAGTGGCCACCTGCTGCTGATAAGCAGGTACTGCTGCAGGTGACCCGGGTACTGGTCTCGCTGCTCTGAGCCTCTTGGCTCTTCAGCTCCACCTGCAGGAAGACCTTGGGCATGAGGGCATGTGGTGGCTAGCTTCCAGATTCCTGGCCCATTAATAGGGTAGTGAGGGCACTGTGGTGCTCTGTGGCCTGCCCAGGCCCCTGGTCCCTTGCTCCAG
>NW_020254900.1:0-1196 GCF_003255815.1 Theropithecus gelada
AAGGAAGGAAGGAAGGAAGGAAGGAAGGGAGAAGGGAAGAAAGGAAGGTAGAAAAGAAAGACAAGAAAGAAAGCAAAAAAGCCTGTAGCATCTGATATTCCCAGGTGGTCTCCCATCCAAGTACTAACAAGACTCGACCCTGCTTAGCTTCTGAGATCAGATGAGATTGGGCACATTCAAGGTAGTATGGACGTAGACACCACGGAGGCCCTTGGCTGCCCTCAGAGCCCAGTCCAGCTATGCCTGCCGGCTTCCAGCCAGCACCGCCTGCCCAGGGCCTCCAGGCTGGTATTTGGACCCCTGAGGCACTCTCCCATGGGGTTCCCCCAACTTCCGAGCTCCCGAGCTCCCACGACGTCTGGCCAGATCAGAACAGGGAGCGCTCCAAGGCGTCAGGGCCCAGGGCCCATGATCCTGTGACCCAGTCTGGTCCTCTGCCCTGTCACAGAGATATTCTTTTGGATCCCTGGTGGCTCACAAGCTCCTGTGAGGCCCCCTCTTTCCTAACACAGATAGATCCGTCAGGGCTGGCCAATGCCAAACAGGCGGCCAAGCGGCATGTGGCCCTTTTCTCAAAACGACAACACCTGGGCCTGAGATTTGGAATCCGGCCCCCTGCCCTCACAGGCTGGAGCCGGGCTCCTGGCCTGGCGGTGGCTAGGTGGAATCGGTAGAATGCTGCTGCCTGGTGGTTCTTTGGTGGCACACCCCCAGAAGGAGTTCCCCAGGTGCATCGGGGGTTTAGGGGCATGATAAAGGGGGAGCAGAGTCAGGGGAGGTTGGGAAGCATGGCGATAGTAGGCAGAATGGAGGGAGGGGGTAAGCCACAAAAGCCTACTGCAGGCTGGGCACGGTGGATCCCGAATGTAATTCCAACACATTGGGAGGTCGAGGCATGTGGATCACAAGGTCAGGAGATGCAGACCAGCCTGGCTAACACAGTGAATCCCCATCTCTACTACAACTACAAAACATGAGCCCAGCGTGGGGGTGGGCACCTGTAGTCCCAACTTCTCGGGAGGCTGAGGCAGAAGAATGGTGTGAATGCATGAGGTGGAGCTTGCAGTGAGGGGAGATTGTGTGACTGCACTCAACCATGAGTGATAGAGCAAGACTCCATCTGGAAGAAAAAGAAAGAAAGAAAGAAAAAGAAAGAAAAGAAAGAAAGAAAGAAAGAAAGAAAGAAAGAAAGAAAG
>NW_020254901.1:0-1196 GCF_003255815.1 Theropithecus gelada
TGTGAGACGAATTAACAGAACACTAAGCAGTTTCTCAGAAAGCTTTTTTCCAGATTTTATCTGAGGATATTTCCTTTTTCAACATAGCCCTCTATGAGCTTCCAAATATCACTTTGCCAATTTTTCAAGAAGTGTCTTAGCGAAAGGATTCTTCAGGGGAAATGTGGAACTCTGTGAGATGATTTCACAGAATACAAAGTAGTTTCTCAGAAAGCTTCTTTCTCTTTGTTACAGGAGGATATTTCCTTGGGCTGCATAGTCTTCAAAGAAAAGGATCCGAAATATCTGTTGTTAGATTCCACAGAAATAATGCTAGCAAAGAGATCCACGAAATGCAGATGTAACTCTGTGAGATGAATTAACAGAATACTAAGCAGTTTCTCAGAAAGCTTCTTTCCAGATTTCATCTGAGGATATTTCCTCTTTCACCATAGCCCTCTGTGGGTGTCCAAATCTCACTTTGCCAATTCCATAAGAACTGTCTTAGCGAAAGGCTTCTTGCGGGGAAAGCGGTAACTCTGTGAGACGATTTCACAGAACACAAAGAAGTTTCTCAGAAAGCTTCTTTCTCTTTGTTATCGCAGGATATTTCCTTTGTCCCTATAGTCTTCAAAGCGATACGAAATATCTGTTCTCAGATTCCACAGAAAGAAGCCTGGCAAAGAGATCCACGAAATAGAGAAGTAACTCTGTGAGATGAATTAACAGAACACTAAGCAGTTTCTCAGAAAGCTTCTTTCCAGATTTCATCTGAGGGTATTTCCTTTTTCACCATAGCCCTCTATGGGCTTCCAAATATCACTTTCCCAATTCCACAAGAACTGTCGTACTGAAAGGCCCCTTGAGGGGAAAGCTGTAACTCTGTGAGTTGATTTTACAGAACACTAAGAAGTTTCTCAGAAAGCCACTTTGTCTTTGTTATATTAGATTATTTCCTTTGGCCCTATAGTCTTCAAAGGGATAGGAAATATCTGTTGTCAGATTGCACAGAAATAAGGCTAGCAAAGAGATCCACGAAATACAGATGTAGCTCTGTGAGTAGAAGTCACACATCACAGAGCAGTTTCTCAGAAAGCTTCTTTCCAGAGTTCATCTGAGGATATTTCCTTTTTCACCATAGCCCACTATGGGCTTCCAAATATCACTTTGTCAATTCCACAAGAACTGTTTTAGCGATAGGCTTCTTGAGGGGAAAG
>NW_020254902.1:0-1196 GCF_003255815.1 Theropithecus gelada
TCCTGGCCCTGGCCCTGGCCTGACCCTGGCCCTGAAGTGGATTTGAAAGTATCCTGTCCCTGGTTTAATCTTGCTCTGCCTTCGCCCGTCCCTCTCCTGGCCCTACCATGGCCCTGCCCCTGCCCTGGCTCTGCCCTGGTCTTGTGCTTACCCTAAGCTAGAACTTGACCCTGCCCCAGCCTTGTCCCAGACCTGGCCATGGCCCTGCCCCTGCCCTGGGCCGACGCTGGCACTGGCATGGACCGTGGACCTGGCTCTTAGCTACTTAAGGTCATACCCTGGCCCAGCCCTCCTCCTGACCCTGTCCTGGCCCTAATTTGCCCTGGCCCTACCCTGGCATGCTATTCTGGCCCCACCCCTGACACTGTTTCTGTCCTGGCTCTAGCTAAGTTGGGCATGGCCGTGTTCCTGACATTGCCCTTTCCTGGTCCTGGCCCTGGCCCTGCCCCGGCCCTGGTCTGAACCCCGGCCCTGCAATGGACCTGCCTTGGCCCTGCCTAGACCTTGCCTCTGGCCCTACCTCTGCCCTGGCCATACCCTTGCCCTGGCCTGGACTCTGATCCTGGTCCTTTTCCTGGCCCAGCTGTGGCCCTGGCCCCGCCCTGCCTGTACCCTGTTGTATCCTGGGCTGGCCCTGCCGTTGCCTGGTCTTGCTATTGCCCTGCCCTAGCCTGCCTTGCTTGTGCCCTAGATCTGCGCCGGCCTTTGCTCTTCTCTTGGTTCTAGCAGTGAGTCAGCCCTGGGCCTTTCCTGACTTTGCCTCAGCCCTGGCACTGCCCTGGCCTTGCCTTGGCATTTGCCCTACTCTCTCTAATGCCTGGCTCTGGTCCTGCCTTGCTCTGCTCTTGTTCTGTCCTGGCACAACCCTGGCCCTGGCCCTGGTCCTGCCCTTATGCAGGCCTGACCCTGCCACTGCTTTGGCTTTGACCTGGACCTTGGCCATACAGTGACCCTGCCTTGACGCTTTCCTGGCCCTAGCCTGGAACCTGGCCCTGCCAAGGACTCGCCCTGGCTCTGTCATGGCCCTGGCGTTTTCTTGGATTTCGATGTGCCCTGTCTCTTATTTGCCCCAGCTCTTCCCTGGCTCTGCCCTTCCACTTCCCACTTCTCTGGGTAGGGGGACAGGGTCAGTACCAGGCCAGGGCAGGGTCAGGACCAGGGTAGGGCCTTGGTAAGGCCTGAAGATGGGAAGGGCC
>NW_020254903.1:0-1196 GCF_003255815.1 Theropithecus gelada
GTTGCTTGGCACAATATATAATGAGAGGAATTTTTTTAACGTGTTACATAAGACTTTATCTTGCAAGCCTTTTTTAGAAGGTGTTCTAGCAGACAGAAACCTGATAATTCTGAACTTTTCACTATTTGCTTTTTCTGAGAAATGAAAACCAAATGGGATTTACATACTAGCAGGCTGAATGTGAGTGTGTCTTCAGTTTCATCCACTCCTAAATAGGGCCTCATGTCCTCAAAAGATTTTATTACTGCCTTAATAACAAGCTGCTTAACAGCCAAGGGTGGAGACTCACGCCCATTATCCCAGCACTTTGGGAGGCCGAAGCAAGTGGATCACCTGAGGTCAGGAGCTCCAGCCTGGCCAACACGAAAAAACCCCATCTCTACTAAAAACACAAAAATTAGTCAGGTGTGGTGGTGGGTGTCTGTAATCCCAGCTAACAGCTACTCAGGAGGTTGAGGCAGGAGAATCTCTTGAACCCAGGAGGCAGAAGTTGCAGTGAGCTGAGATCATGCCACCGCACTCCAGCCTGGGCAACAAAGAAAGACACCATTTAAAAAAAAAAAAAAAAAAAAAGCTTAACAATAGGTTAGTAGCATTTTGATTGCAACAGCTGTAACCAGGACTATTTGAACTTTTTCCCACTCATTTATTCATTTATTCATTCGATGAATACATACTGAGTACATTATGTGTAGGGTACTATGTTAAGCATAGCTGCAGATAAGAGACCAGTCAGCACTGTAAAAGCAGTGAGAAAACAAGTATTAGAATAACTATGAGTGACTATATAATGAGGGCAGTAAGGATAATGGAAGCTTAGTAAAGCTAAAGATGATTTGGCAGTAGCTGAGAGGGAAGGTAAGGAAAGGCATGAGAAAGTTGAAGGCAACTTTTGAGCGTATTTCAAGGGCATCTTTAGACAAGGAGATATGGGACTCATAAGCAGAGCTGGAGTAGGAAAGAAGATCAAGGTAGACTGCTCAGATGCATGTACAACATTCTGAAATTAACCTCTGCCTTTGCCCTCAAGTTACTTATGTTCTCGTGGGAAAGATGAGAGATGAACACAGTTATCATCTAAGACAGATGGTGCCCACAGCTGCTTAGATCTCTAGTTCTAGGGCAAGCTCCCTCAGCTAGAGGCAGAGCCTAAGTTGAATTTCCTCCTTACTGGCTCAAACCACACCTCATATTGA
>NW_020254904.1:0-654 GCF_003255815.1 Theropithecus gelada
AAGCTTCTTTCTCTTTGTTATCGGAGGATATTTCCTTTGGCACTATAGTCTTCAAAGGGATCCGAAATATCTGTTCTCAGATTCCACAGAAATAAGGCTAGCAAAGAGATCCACGAAATACAGATGTAACTCTGTGAGATGAATCAACAGAACACTAAGCAGTTTCTCAGAAAGCTTCTTTCCAGATTTCATCTCAAGATATTTCCTTTTTCACCATAGCCCACTAGGGCTTTTAAATATCACTTTGCTAATTCCACAAGAACAGTCTTAGCGAAAGGCTTCTTGAGGGGAAAGCTATAACTCCCTGAGACGATTTCACAGAACACAAAGAAGTTTCTCAGAAAGCTTCTTTCTTTTTGTTATGGAAGGATATTTCCTTTGGCCCTAAACTATTCAAAGGGATCCGAAATATCTGTTCTCAGTTCCACAGAAATAAGGCTAGAAAAGAGATGCACGAAATACAGATGTAACTCTGTGAGATGAATTAACAGAACACTAAGCAGTTTCTCAGAAAGCTTCTTTCCAGATTTCATCTGAGGATATTTCCTTTTTCACCATATCCCTCTATGGGCTTCCAAATATCACTTTGCCAATTCCACAAGAACTCCCTTAGCGAAAGGCTTCTTGACGGGAAAGCTGTAACTCTGTGAGATG
>NW_020254904.1:710-1196 GCF_003255815.1 Theropithecus gelada
TCAGAAAGCTTCTTTCCAGATTTCATCTGAGGATATTTCCTTTTTCACCATGGCCCTCTATGGGCTTCCAAATATCAATTTGCCAATTCCACAAGAACTGTCTTACCGAAAGGCTTCTTGAGGGAACCACGTAACTCTGTGAGATGATTTCAAAGAACACAAAGAAGTTTCCCAGAAAGCTTCTTTGACTTTGTTATCGAAGGATATTTCCTTTGGCCCTATATTCTTCAAAGGGAACCGAAGTATCTTTTCTCACATTCCACAGAAAGAGGTTAGCAAAGAGATCCACGAAACACAGATGTAACTCTGTGTGTAGAAGTCACACATGACAGAGCAGTTTCTCAGAAAGCTTCTTTCCAGATTTCATCTGAGGATATTTCCTTTTTCACCATAGCCCTCTATGGGCTTCCAAAGATCTCTTTGTCAATTCCACAAGAACTGTCTTAGCGAAACGCTTCTTGACGGGAAAGCTGTAACTCTGTGAGA
>NW_020254905.1:0-1196 GCF_003255815.1 Theropithecus gelada
TTGTTACTGTGTGCCTTGGGTGAGACCCAGTGCTGTGCTAGCTTTGGGTCTGACCCAGCACAGTCCCATTGGTAGTGGCCACAGGGGTGCTTGTATCACTCCTCCCCCTGCTCCAGGTAGCTCAGCACAGAGAGAGGGTCTCCATTTGTTTGGGGGAAAATAAGGAAAGAGATCAAGAGGCTCCAACAGATAATTCTTCTGGAATTCTTCTGGATCTTACACAAGACCAACAAGATGATACCTCTACCAGTCTGCAAGAGCCACAGCATTACTCGCCTTGGGGTGCCCCCTAAAGCAGATATGGCTGTGGTCACCAAAGACAATGCCGAAGTCCCTTCAAATACCTGGAAAGCCTTCCCAAGAAAGACAGGTACCATTGCTGCTTACAACAAATACCTAACACTTCAATGCCTAGACATCCACAAGCATCATGACCATCCAGAAAAACATGACTTCACCAATCTAAATAAGACACCTGTGACCAATCCTCAAGAGACAGAGATATGTGAACTTTCAGACAGAATTCAAAATAGCTGTTGTGAGGAAGCTCAATGAAATATAAGATAATGCAGAGAAGAAATTCAGAATCCTATCATATAAATTTAACAAAATGTTGAAATAATAAAAAAGAAAAAATTCTGGAACTGAAAAATGCAATTGACATATTGAAGAATGCATCAGAGTCTCTTAACATCAGAATTGATCAAACAGAAGAAAATTAGTGAGCCTGAAGATAGTCTATTTGAAAATACGCAGTAAGAGGAGACAAAAGAAAAAACAGTAAAAAAATGAAGCATGTCTACAAGGTCTAGAAAAGAGCCTCAGAAGGGCAAATCTAAGGGTTATTGGCCTTAAAGAGGAGGTAGAAACAGAGATCATAGTAGAAAGTTCATTCAAATGGATAACAATGGAGAATTTTCCAAACTTAGAGAAAGATATCAATACTCAAGTAAAAGAAGGTTATAAAACACCAAACAGATTTAACCCAAATAAGAGTACTTCAAAACATTTAATAATCAAACTCCCAAAGGTCGAGGTTAAAGAAAGATCCTAAAAGCAGAAAGAGAAAAGAAACAAATAACATACAGTGGAGCTCAAATATGACTAGCATCAGACTTTTCAGTGGAAACCTTACAGACCAGGAAAGAGTTGTTACTGTGTGCCTTGGGTGAGACCCAGTGCTGTGCTAGCTTTGG
>NW_020254906.1:0-7472 GCF_003255815.1 Theropithecus gelada
TTGTTCAGTTCCCACCTATGAGTGAGAACATGCGGTGTTTGGTTTTCAGTTCTTGTGATAGTTTGCTAAGAATGATGGTTTCCAGCTGCATCCATGTCCCTATAAAGGACGCAAACTCATCCATTTTTATGGCTGCATAGTATTCCATGGTGTATATGTGCCACATTTTCTTAATCCAATCTGTCACTGATGGACATTTGGGTTGATTCCAAGTCTTTGCTATTGTGAATAGTGCTGCAATAAACATACGTGTGCATGTGTCTTTATAGCAGCATAATTTATAATCCTTTGGGTATATCCCCAGTAATGGGATGGCTGGGTCATATGGTACATCTAGTTCTAGATCCTTGAGGAATCGCCATACTGTTTTCCATAATGGTTGAACTAGTTTACAATCCCACCAACAGTGTAAAAGTGTTCCTATTTCTCCACATCCTCTCCAGCACCTGTTGTTTCCTGACTTTTTAATGATTGCCATTCTAACTGGTGTGAGATGGTATCTCATTGTGGTTTTGATTTGCATTTCTCTGATGGCCAGTGATGTCGAGCATTTTTTCATGTGTCTGTTGGCTGTGTGCATGTCTTCTTTTGAGAACTGTCTGTTCATATCCTTTGCCCACTTTTTGATGAGGTTGTTTGTTTTTTTCTTGTAAATTTGTATGAGTTCTTTGTAGGTTCTGGATATTAGCCCTTTGTCAGATGAGTAGATTGCAAAAATTTTCTCCCATTCTGTAGGTTGCCTGTTCACTCTGATGGTAGTTTCTTTTGCTGTGCAGAAGCTCTTTAGTTTAATGAGATCCCATTTGTCAATTTTGGCTTTTGTTGCCATTGCTTTTGGTGTTTTAGACATGAAGTCCTTGCCCATGCCTATGTCCTGAATGGTATTACCTAGGTTTTCTTCTAGAGTTTTTATGGTATTAGGTCTAACATTTAAGTCTCTAATCCATCTTGAATTAATTTTCGTATAAGGAGTAAGGAAAGGATCCAGTTTCAGCTTTCTACTTATGGCTAGCCAATTTTCCCAGCACCATTTATTAAATAGGGAATCCTTTCCCCAAATCTTGTTTTTCTGAGGTTTGTCAAAGATCAGATGGCTATAGATGTGTGGTATTATTTCTGAGGACTTTGTTCTGTTCCATTGGTCTATATCTCTGTTTTGGTACCAGTACCATGCTGTTTTGATTACTGTAGCCTTTTAGTATAGTTTGAAGTCAGGTAGCGTGATGCCTCCAGGTTTGTTCTTTTGTCTTAGGATTGTCTTGGCAATGTGGGCTCTTTTTTGGTTCCATATGAACTTTAAAGCAGTTTTTTCCAATTCTGTGAAGAAACTCATTGGTAGCTTGATGGGGATGGCATTGAATCTATAAATTACCTTGGGCAGTATGGCCATTTTCACGATATTGATTCTTCCTATCCATGAGCATGGTATGTTCTTCCATTTGTTTGTGTCCTCTTTTATTTCACTGAGCAGTGGTTTGTAGTTCTCCTTGAAGAGGTCCTTTACATCCCTTGTAAGTTGGATTCCTAGGTATTTCATTCTCTTTGAAGCAATTGTGAATGGAAGTTCATTCATAATTTGGCTCTCTGTTTGTCTGTTACTGGTGTATAAGAATGCTTGTGATTTTTGCACATTAATTTTGTATCCTGAGACTTTGCTAAAGTTTCTTATCAGCTTAAGGAGATTTTGGGCTGAGACAATGGGGTTTTCTAAATATACAATCATGTCATCTTTAACATCTTTAAAAGTTCAAATGTTAACTCACTGGAGTTTTGACCTTTACTTAGGATAGGGGAAGCTATAAAGAATTTCACTCTCACCCTAATGACAAGAAAATTTACAAGATAATTTACAAGATCTAGATCCCATTAGAGAAAGTTCAAAGATCTCAGGGCAACTAACTAGCATGAATTCTAAAGATAGGCACCTCCAAAAAGAGAAGAAATACCTGCACTTGTTTAACTGGGGCAGAGCATGGGAGCAGGTGATACCAAGCACCATACAAGCTGGTAAGAACTCAACTAAGAGGTCCAACATACTGCAAAAGGTGGAGTATGGACTAGTAGAAGTGTATAGAACACCTGGGAATCTCACACACAAAGAGAGTTTTGCATTTACTCACAGGTTCTTGTTCCTAAATCTCACTGGGCATGCTTTAAAATGATTGGGTGTGTGGGGATTGCGGATAGAGAGGAGGGAGACAAGGCAGAAGACCAAGGAGAGCTGCCCTTGGTGGCTCAGGCCTGGAAATGGGGGTGGGAGGGTGGTAATAACCACTCTGGGAAAGGCACAAAGCCCAGCTCAGATCCCTTTCTCCTCTCTTCTTTAATCTACAAAAGCTCTACCCTACTAGGGGACAGGAAATATACCCTATGACTCTCAGGGAACAGTTGAAAACCCATTGCAACTGTGAAAAGGAAACAGAAAATACCTACTTCTCTGTGGGTGAGGCAGGGAGCAGTCCTGGGCTCAGACCATCAAGGATTCCCAGTCACCAGAATGAAACAAAAATGACTGATGAGAAAGCCCCACCTCTGAGACCCAGAGACACAATGCCAATCTAAGACAAAGGTGAAACCCAAACAACACAGGCTGAACCCAAACAACATAGGCTGAACCCCTGCCCCTTGCCTTTCCCAACTAAGCTAGCAAGCAATGAGTAACAAATAGTGGCAATCTACCATTGAGGAGTCAAAAGTGTGAAGAAAGACTCTCTTTTCAGGTATAGACTCACAAGGAATGCCTGAAGCTGAGGATGTTACAGGAACATTGAGAAAAATCCTCTGGCAATGCAGCCCTTACCTAAGTACAAGGTAATGATAGAGGAATTTGACACTAGTATTGCAATGAGGTAACCATAGCAACAATAAAATCCAAACCCAGCTTCCAATAAAATCCAAACCATAAAATCCAAACTCCTGAGGTTGACTCAGACATCACCGATACATACTAAAGGCCTAGCAGAAAGAGAGGTACACCCATCCTTAGACATAAATACTATTCACCAGTCTCTACTGTCCTACACATAATTGTTGGGCTTTCAACCAAAAATTATAAGACAAACAAAGAAGCAAGAAAAACAATCCCCTAACAAGAATCAAAACAATCAATAAAATAAGTCTTAGATATAATCTAGATGTGAGAACCATCAGATAGGGATTTAAAAACAATTATAGTTAACATGTTAAGAGTTGCTGAGGCAAAAAGTAGGTGAATAAGCACATTCAGAAAGTTCATAGAACATTAAACAAGATTAAAACAAACAAGCAAACAAAAATACATAGACATATATTCAAACTTACGTCCTGAAAACCAAAGAAATAAAAATTCTTAAAGGCAGCTAGAGGAAAACAATGCATTACATAGCAAGAAACAAAGGTAAGAATTACAGTAGACTTATTAGGTACCCTGCACACCAGAAGATAAGTGCTGGAAGAAGGAATTGTTAACCTGCAATTTCATAAGCAACAAAAACATCTTTCTGAATATGAATAAGATGGATGGTTGTGATGGCTGTACAACAATCTGAATGTACTTAATGCCACTGGACTGTAAAATGTTTTAAATGGTAAATGTTATGTATGTTTTATCACTACAAATATTATTTTTAAAAATATGAAGGAGAAATAACGATTTTTTCAACTGTTTCCTAGTCACCCCACATGTAGTCATTCATTATTTTAAATAAAAAATCAGAAACATTGTGTTAGGAACTATTTTTATATTACTCCCACATAAGAATCCCTGTTGTTCAAGACAGCCAATAATTAGCTGCAATCTGGCCAACACTCAGTGACCCGATGGGCAATCTAGTTTTTCCACAATATGGATAATATCTTCTTTCTCCTTTATCACTTCCTCACATTTAACTTCTCCTCAGCTGATTCTTCTCTCCAGGTCCATGTCCATCAAGTCTTAATCACAACATGTTAGAATTAGTAGGGTCACTCAGAGGCATCATCTCTAAAGAGAGAGCAGACTAAATCTGTAAAGTCACATCCATTTTGGGGTCTTTGGGCTAATTCATCATCTTAGTCTTGGATCTTCTGTCTACCTTAAGAAGATTAGCCCTTCCTATTTATTCTAGGATCATTAACTTTACTCTACAGTCCTCTGTGGGTACCTTACTTGCACAGATAGACAGGAGTTCTTATCTGTACTTTGCAGCGAGACCTATACATAATAAAAGAAAGAAAACAACTTTATGTCCAACTGTGAGTTGGAATAGAAACAGTATGATCTTCTACAGCCAGAAATATTTCTTTATTGGTTGAGAACCTTGAACACCACAAATTTAAATCATTCCCCAGTGTAGATTAATATGAATGCAATATTTACAGCATAAAAATGAGGTTTTAAAATACAGAATAGTAAACACATACACACCAAAAATCAAGGCATAAAATGACATTTTAAAAAACTGTCATGGATCTCAATGGAGTTGTGTCTCATAATAGAAAAATAATTATACTAATAATCAGAAGCAAAGATGAGAGTTAAATGTATGTGACTTTTAACAAAGAAGTACTAAGAATGGAGGGAACTAAGGACCTGATTGAAGACAGTTTAATTTGGCATATTTATCCATTATCTGAAACAGGGAATACAGAATAGGATATTTACATTTGTAGGGCATAGAGTCTTTTCTAGATTATAAAATGTCCAAGTGATAAGCATAAAACATAATGTGATCTCACAAAATATTTTGAGTATGAAAAAATGTGAGGACTGTATTTTTATTTGAGAAAAATATAATTTTATAAAGGAAAACCACTGGTCTTAGAGGCAAATAATAATGGCTATCAAATAATATTCATGGCTATCAATAACTATCAAGTATCATACATTATCTCATTCAATCTTTAACAATCTTTCAAACGAGCTATTCTTCCTATCTTATAGACAAGCTAACTGAGGCTCAGAAAGTTTAAGTAGCTTGTCCAGTGCTACAACAATGCTTGTTGAATGTCTATGTGAATGAACTTGTCTCAATTATTCACATCCCAATCTTTGGAAGATGAAATTTGGTTTTCCAACTATCAATACAAAGGATGACCCAGAAATTGTAAATTCTGCCACTCTTGACCTTGATAGTTTGAAACAGAATAAATGTTGGCAATTAGCAGCCTGTTAAACAAAATGTTAATAGAATTCCAAAACCCCTGTGAAGCATGATTATTAAGCTTTGATTCCTTGGCAACTTTACAGATCTGTAATATGTTTAGGGAAACTAATAGAAAACCAAATTCGGCAATAGGAAATTCATTCCTGTATTTGGTAGGTTGACTTCCATAGTTTTAATGCCACAATTTTCATTAATACTTCCCCAGGACATTAGAGTAAAGCAGATTTGAAGAAGGAACAGTGGGCCTGTATATGAGGCTAAAAGCTAGAGATTAAAAGTTGCTGAAAAAGCCTCTGTGGAATTGTGGGAAGGGTCCCAAACTCAGTGTTACTAATAAATGGCAGTCGGTATTACGAATCATTTGTAAGGGGAATCATTTCCAAGAAATCTAAGTTCACAACAATGTGGTTGTGGATAAGACCAACCAGCAGAGGGGGCTGCTAGAAGAAATAGGGGCTACATAGTCCCTACCTACCTTACCAACAGGTTGTATTTTAAGTCTATTTCAAAGTTAATTATTTAGAATGCAGAATACGTTGCACCTTGGAAACAATGTTACAAATCAGAAATCAGCACTATAGTCCACATGCTAGCTCCAGCCTATCATCTGTTTTTTTGTTTTTAGAGTGGAGATCTCACTTTGTTGCCAGGGCTGGAGTGCAGTGACACAGTCATAGCTCACTGCAGCCTCCAACTCCTGGGCTCAAGCAATCCTCCCACCTCAGCCTCCTGAGTAGCTAGGACCATAGGTGCATGCCACTGTGCCCAGTTAATATTTTTAAATTTTGTTTTTCATAGAGAAAATTCAATTTTTCTGTGTCCATTGATAAGGTTTTATTGAAATGCTGCCATGCTTATTTGTTTATGTATTGCCTACAGCTACTTTCACATACCACAGCAAAGCTGGGTAGTTTTGACCATATGACTGACAAATCATGTATACAATACATATACATGTACATACATATACACTATCTGGCCCTTTATATTAAACGTTTCCTGGTTGTGATGGTTAATATTATGTGTCAACTTGTCTGGGCTAAGGGATGCTGAAATAGCTGGTAAAACATTATATCTTGGTGTATCTGTGAGGGTGTTTCTGGAAGAGATTAGCATTTAAATTAGAAAAGTGAGTGCAGAAAGTCCACTTTCACCTATGTGGTCAGGTATCATCTAATCCTTTGAGAGCCCAAATAGTACAAAAAGGTGGAGAAGTAGAAATTCTCTCCCTCCTTGAGGCGAGACATCCATCTTCTCCTGCCCTTGGACAATGGAGTTCCTGGTTCTCAGGCCTTTGGACCTCAGGACTTAGACCAACCCTCTTCTCCCTTCCCAGGTTGTCAGGCCTTCAGCGTTAGACTGGGAGTTAATCATAGCCACCCCTGGTTCTCAGTTCTTCAGACTTGAACTGAATCATACCATCAGCTTACATAAAGCATATTGTGGGACTTCTCAGCCTCCATAATCACATGAGTCAATTCCCATAATAAATTTCCGGTATGTAAACAGTGGTCTTCCCTTATCTGAGGTTTCACTTTCTGAGGTTTCAGTTACCCTCAGTCAATTACAGTCCAAAATTACTATGTCCAGTAAGATATTTTGAGAGAGAGAGATCACATTCATATACCTGTTGTTATAACATATTGTTATAATTGTTCTATTTTATTAATTGTTGACAATCTCTTACTGTACCTAATTTATAAATTAAACTTTATAATAGGTATATAAATATAAGAGAAAAACATAGTGTCTTTAGGGTTTGGTACTATCCACGGTTTCAGGCATCCTTTGGGGGTGTTGGAATATATTCCCCATGGATAAGGGGGTACTACTATATATCTATATATTCCCTATTTATTCTGTTTCCCTGGAGAACTCTGACTAATACAATGATCCTTGTTATAAAAGATTATTACATTCCCAGGTTGGCTGGCAAAAGTCAATTTCATTTAAAATGTGGTTGTGCTGTGGTGTTAATAGAATTCCAAAGTCTATGCCTTGAATTCTTTTGAGAATTCTGGTGGCATTTCCAGCTGTGGAAGCTTTGAATATCAGAACATACTTTTCTTTTTTTTTTTTTTTTTTTTAATTAATTTATTATTATTATACTTTAAGTTGTAGGGTACATGTGCATAACGTGCAGGTTTGTTACATATGTATACTTGTGCCATGTTGGTCTGCTGCACCCATCAACTCGTCATTTACATCAGGTATAACTCCCAATGCAATCCCTCCCCCCTCCCCCCTCCCCATGATAGGCCCCGGTGTGTGATGTTCCCCTTCCTGAGTCCAAGTGATCTCATTGTTCAGTTCCCACCTATGAGTGAGAACATGCGGTGTTTGGTTTTC
>NW_020254907.1:0-1196 GCF_003255815.1 Theropithecus gelada
TCCAGATATCACTTTGCAAATTCCACAAGAACTGTCTTAGGGAAAGGCTTCTTGAGGGGAAAGCTGTAACTCAGTGAGATGATTTCACAGAACACAAAGAAGTTTCTCAGAAAGCTTTTTCTCCTTGTTATCGGAGGATATTATCTTTGGCCGTATGGTCTTCAAAGGGATCCGAAATACTTTTTCTCAGATTCCACAGAAATAAGGCCTGCAAAGAGATCCACGAAATACAGATGTATGTCTGTGAGATGAATTAACAGAACATTCAGCAGTTTCTCAGAAAGCTTCTTTCCAGATTTCATCTGAGGATATTTCCTTTTTCACCATAGCCTTCTATGAGCTGCCAAATATCACTTTGCAAATTCCACAAGAACTGTCTTAGCGAAAGAATTCTTGAGGGGAAAGCTGTAACTCTGTGAGATGATTTCACAGAACACAAAGAAGTTTCTCAGAAAGATTCTTTCTCTTTGTTATCAGAGGATATTTCCTTTGGTCCTATAGCCTTCAAAGTTATCCGAAATATCTGTTCTCCGATTCCACACAAATAAGGCTAGCAAAGAGATCCATGAAATACAGATGTAACTCTGTGACTGGAAGTCACACATCAGTAAGCAGTTTCTCAGAAAGCTTCTTTCCAGTTTTTCTCTGAGGATATTTCCTTTTTCACCGTAGCCCTCTATGGGCCTCCAAATATCACTTTGCGAATTCCACAAGAACAGACTTAGCGAGCGGCGTCTTGATGGGAAAGCTGTAACTCTCTGAGATGAATTCACAGAACACTAAGAAGTTTCTCAGAAAGCTTCTTTACAGATTTCATCTAAGGATATTTCCTTTTTCATCATAGCCCACTATGGGCTTCCAAATATCACTTCGCAACTTACACAAGAACTGTCTTAGCAAAAGGCTTCTTGAGGGGAAAGCTGTAACTCTGTGAGATGATTTCACAGAACACAAAGAAGTTTCTCAGAAAGCTTCTTTCTCTTTGTTATCGGAGGATATTTCCTTTGGCCCTATTGTCTTCAAAGGGATCCGAAATATCAGTTCTCATATTCCACAGAAATAAGGGTAGCAAAGAGATCCTCGAAATAGAGATGTAACTCTGTGAGTGGAAGTCACACATCACCAAGCAGTTTCTTAGAAAGCTTCTTTCCAGCTTTTCTCTGAGGATATTTCCCTTTTCACCATAGCCCTCTATG
>NW_020254908.1:0-1196 GCF_003255815.1 Theropithecus gelada
GGCTGAAGCTGGAGAATCACTTGAACCCAGGAGGCAGAGGTTGCAGTGAACTGAGATCACGTCATTGCACTGCAGCCTGGGTGACAGAGCAAGACTCTGTCTCACAAAAAAAAATGTTGGGGAAAATATTTTCACATACTTGAGAAGCTCCTGTGGACTTTACTCTAGCAATCGTCATGTGCGAGTGGCATTTTAGTACCACGTTCGTGCACTCCTGGCAGGCTGGTTCTCCATGCAGCACAGCACACACACAAGGTCTCTGTTCTCTATTTTTTGAAAAAAATGGAAATTTTATGTAGCTTTGGCTACATCTCAAAAACAGCTCTTTCTCATTTTTGTTTTTCTAAATAGCAAGTTAGATTTCTAATCCTATTCTCCCCAAATGTGTGCTTTCTTTTAAGAACATATGTGGGCCACATGTGTTCATAATTAACGACACTGAATAAAACTCAATGAACTCTGTCCTCACCTTTCAGTCATCACTGCTCAATTTAAAGACGGGTCCTTACAGTCTCCCACTTAGAAGCAGATCAGAGGACTTCACCAGATCCTCTACTTCCTGGGCCAGAATTGAGGATCCCCGGCTCACTATCCCACTGGGCTCCAGCAATCCCCCGGCCTCTGCAAGGGGAGATCTGTGCCAGGCACTCCTCTCTGCTTATTCCCTCTGACAGCTAATGAAAGATGGGTACGGTTACCAGGGCAACCCTTCCTCACCAATGCACTGCCATGAAGATACGGAATGTCTAGTCTAAAAATACTCTTTTGCTCTGTTGGCTGTTTTCAGGCAGATAAACTCAGAAAATATGACTTCTTCAATGCCCTATTCACTTAACCTGTCTTCTCTGACCAAACAAGATTGCTGAACTTCTCATCCCCATCCCAGTGTTTGAGGACAGGAGCCACATCCTGGTCTCTTTAACCCTGGGCCCCCTGGGAAGAGGAGGCTGACAGGCCAGGTTGAAAGCAATGCTTTGTCTTTTTAAATACACTTTTTATTTTGAAATAGTTTTAGATTTACAGAAAAGTTGCAAATGTAGTATAGAGAGTCCCCTTGCAAGGTCCAACCTATAGACCCAACGCATTTACCCCATAGGCCTGTGCCTGCTTCTCCAAACGCTGAGCATCTCCCACAGCCACGGCACATTCGTACAGCTCGGAAGTAACGCTGCCATGTGACAGTTAGTGGAGGGACA
>NW_020254909.1:0-1195 GCF_003255815.1 Theropithecus gelada
AGTTACATCTGTATTTCGTGGATCTCTTTGCTAGCCTTCTTTCTATGCAATCTTAGAACAGATATTTCGGATCCCTTTGAAGACTATAGGGCCAAAGGAAATATCATCCGATAAGAAACAGAAAGAAGCTTTCTGAGAAACTTCTTTGTGTTCTGCGAAATCATCTCACAGAGTTACAGCTTTCCCCTCAAGAAGCCTTTCGCTAAGACAGTTCTTGTGGAATTGGCAAAGTGATATTTGGAAGCTCATAGAGGGCTATGGCGAAAAAGGAAATATCCTCCGATGAAATCTGAAAAGAAGCTTTCTGAGAAACTGCTTAGTGTTCTGCTAATTCATCTCACAGAGTTACATCTGTATTTCGTGGATCTCTTTGCTAGCCTTTTTTCTGAGGAATCTGAGAACAGACATTTCGGATCCCTTTGAAGACTATAGGGCCAAAGGAAATATCCTAGGATAAGAAACAGAAAGAAGCTGTCTGAGAAACTTCTTTGCGTTCTGTGAAATCATCTCACAGAGTTACAGCTTTCCCCTCAAGAAGCCTTTCGCTAAGACAGTTCTTGTGGAATTGGCAAAGTGATATTCGGAAGCCTATAGAGGGCTATGGTGAACAAGGAAATATCCTGCGATGAAATCTGGAAAGAAGCTTTCTGAGAAACTGCTTAGTGTTCTGTTAAATCATCTCACAGAGTTACATCTGTATTTCGTGGATCTCTTTGCTAGCCTTATTTCTGTGGAATCTGAGAACAGATATTTCGGATCCCTTTGAAGACTATAGGGCCAAAGGAAATATCCTCCGATAACAAAGAGAAAGCAGCTTTCTGAGAAACTTCTTTGTGTTCTGTGAAATCATCTCACAGAGTTACAGCTTTCCCCTCAAGAAGCCTTTCGCTAAGACAGTTCTTGTGGAATTGCCAATGTGATATTTGGAAGCCCATAGAGAGCTATGGTGAAAAAGGAAATATCCTCCGATGACATCTGGAAAGAAGCTTTCTGAGAAACTGCTTAGTGTTCTCTTAATTCATCTCACAGAGTTACATCTGTATTTCGTGGATCTCTTTGCTAGCCTTATTATTGTGTAATCTGAGAACAGATATTTCGGAACCCTTTGAAGACTATAGAGCCAAAGGAAATATCATCCGATAAGAAACGGAAAGAAGCTTTCTGAGAAACTTCTTTGTGTTCTGCGAAATCATCT
>NW_020254910.1:0-1195 GCF_003255815.1 Theropithecus gelada
TGGAATCTGAGAACAGATAGTTCGGATCCCTTTGAAGACTATAGGGGCAAAGGAAATATCCTCCGATAACAAACAGAAAGAAGGTTTCTGAGAAACTTCTTTGTGTTCTGTGAAATCATCTAACAGAGTTACTGCTTTCCCCTCAAGAAGGCTTTCGCTAAGACAGTTCTTCTGGAAATGGCAAAGTGATATTTAAAAGCCAATAGAGGACGATGGTGAAAAAGGGAATATCCTCCGAAGAAATCTGGAAATAAGCTTTCTGAGAAACGGCTTAGTGTTCTGTTAATTCATCTTACAGTGTTACATCCGTATTTCGTGGATCTCTTTGCTAGCTTTATTTCTGTGGAATCTGAGAACAGATATTTCGGATCCCTTTGAAGACTACAGGGCCAAAGGAAATATAATCCGATAACAAAGAGAAAGAATCTTTCTGAGAAACTGCTCTGTGATGTGTGACTTCCACTCACAGAGTTACATCTGTATTTCGTGGATCTCTTTTCTAGCCTTATTTCTGTGGAATGTGAGAACAGATATTTCGGATCCCTTTCAAGACTATAGGGCCAAAGGAAATATCCTCCGATAACAAAGAGAAAATAGCTTTCTGAGAAACTTCTTTGTGTTGTGTGAAATCATCTCACAGAGTTGCAGCTTAACTCTCAAGAAGCCTTTCGCTAAGACAGTTCTTGTGGAATTGGCAAAGTGATATATGGAAGCCCATAGAGTTCTAATGTGAAAAAGGAAATACCCTCCGATGAAATCTGGAAAGAAGCTTCCTGAGAAACTGCTTAGTGTTCTGTTAATTCATCTCACAGAGTTACATCTGTATTTCGTGGATCTCTTTGCTAGCCTTATTTCTGTGGAATCTGAGAACAGATATTTCGGATGCCTTTGAACACTATAGGGCCAAAGAAAATATCCTCCGATAACAAAGAGAAAGAAGCTTTCTGAGAAACTTCTTTGTGTTCTGTGAAATCATCCCACAGAGTTACAGCTTTCCCCTCAAGAAGCCTTTCGCTAAGACAGTTCTTGTGGAAATGGCAAAGTGATATTTGGAAGCCCATAGAGGGCTATGGTGAAAAAGGAAATATCCTCCGATGAAATCTAGACAGAAGCTTTCTGAAAAACTGCTTAGTGTTCTGTTAATTTATCTCACAGAGTTACATGTGTATTTCGAGGATCTCTTTGCCAGCCTTAT
>NW_020254911.1:0-1195 GCF_003255815.1 Theropithecus gelada
TATGGTGAAAAAGGAAATATCCTCAGATGAAATCAGGAAAGAAGCTTCCTGAGAAACTGCTGAGTGTTCTGTTAATTCATCTCACAGAGTTACATCTGTATTTCGTGGATCTCTTTGCTAGCCTTATGTCTGTGGAATCTGAGAACAGATATTTCGGATCCCTTTGAAGACTATAGGGCCAAAGGAAATATACTCTGATAACAAAGAGCAAGAAGCTTTCTGAGAAACTTCTTTGTATTCTGTGAAATCATCTCACAGAGTTACAGCTTTCCCCTCGAGAAGCCTTTCGCTAAGACAGTTCTCGTGTAATTCGCGAAGTGATATTTGGAAGCCCATAGAGGCCTATGGTGAAAAAGGAAATATCCTCAGATGAAATCTGGAGAGAAGCTTTCGGAGAAACTGCTGAGTGTTCTGAAAATTCATCTCACAGAGTTACATCTGTATTTCGTGGATCTCTTTGCTGCCCTTATTTCTGTGGAATCTGAGAACAGATATTTCGGATCCCTTTGAAGATTCTAGGGCCAAAGGAAATATCCTCCGATAACAAAGAGAAAGAAGCTTTCTAAGAAACTTCTTTGTGTTCTGTGAAATCACCTCACAGAGTTACAGCTTTCCCCTCAAGAAGCCTTTCGCTTAGACAGTTCTTGTGGAATTGGCAAAGTGATATTTGGAAGCCCATAGAGGGCTATGGTGAAAAAGGAAATATCCTTAGATGAAATCTCGAAAGAAGATTTCTGAGAAACTGCTTAGTGGTCTGTTAATTCATCTCACAGAGTTACATCTTTATTTCGTGGATCTCTTTGCTCGCCTTATTTCTGTGGAATCTGAGAACAGATATTTCGGATCCCTTTGAAGACTCTAGGGCCAAAGGAAATATCCTCCTATAACAAAGAGAAAGAAGCTTTCTGAGAAACTTCTTTGCAATCTGTGAAATCATCTCACAGAGTTACAGCTTTCCCCTCAAGAAGCCTTTCGCTAAGACAGTTCTAGTGGTATTGGCAAAGTGATATTTGGAAGCCCATAGACGGCTATGGTGAAAAAGGAAATATCCTCAGATGAAATCTGGAAAGAAGCTTTCTGAGAAACTGCTCTGAGATGTGGGACTTTCACTCACAGAGTTACATCTGTATTTCGTGGATCTCTTTGCCAGCTTTAATTCTGTGGAGTCTGAGAAAAGATATTTCGTATTCTTTTG
>NW_020254912.1:0-385 GCF_003255815.1 Theropithecus gelada
AAAGGCTTTTTGAGGGGAAAGCTGTAACTCTGTGAGATGATTTCACAGAACACAAAGAAGGTTCTCAGAAAGCTTCTTTCTCTTTGTTATCGGAGGATATTTCCTTTGGCCCTATAGTCTTCAAAGAAAGGGATCCGAAATATCTGTTCTCAGATTCCACAGAAATAAGGTTAGCAAAGGGATTTACGAAATACAGATGAAACTCTGTGAGATGAATTAAGAGAACACTAAGCAGTTTCTCAGAAAGCTTCTTTCCAGTTGTCATCTGAGGATATTTCCTTTTTCACCATAGCCCTCTTTGGGCTTCCAAATATCACTTTGCCAATTCCACAAGAACTGTCTTAGCGAAAGGCTTCTTGAGGGGAAAGCTGTAACTCTGTGAGAT
>NW_020254912.1:436-1195 GCF_003255815.1 Theropithecus gelada
TCTTGTGGAATTGGCAAAGTGATATTTGGAAGCCCAAAGAGGGCTTCCAAATATCACTTTGCCAATTCCACAAGAACTGTCTTAGCGAAAGGCTTCTTGAGGGGAAAGCTGTAACTCTGTGAGATGATTTCACAGAACACAAAGAAGTTTCTCAGAAAGCTTCTTTCTCTTTGTTATCGGAGGATATTTAATTGGGCCCTGTAGTTTTCAAAGGGATACGAAATATCTGTTCTCAGATTCCAAAGAAATAAGGCTAGCAAAAAGATCCACGAAATACAGATGTAACTCGGTGAGATGAATTAAGAGAACACTAAGCAGTTTCTCAGAAAGCTTCTTTCCAGATTTCATCGTAGGATATTTCCTTGTTCAACGTAGCCCTCTATGGGCTTCTAAATATCACTTTGCCAATTCCAAAAAAACTGTCTTAGCGAAGGGCTTCTTGAGGGGAAAGCTGTAACTCTGTGAGATGATTTACAGAACTCAAAGAAGTTTCTCAGAAAGCTTCTTTGTCTTTGTTTTCGGAGGATATTTCCTTTGGCCGTATAGTCTTCAAAGGGATCCGAAATATCTGTTCTCAGATTCCACAGAAATAAGGCTAGCAAAGAGATCCACAAAATACAGATGTAACACTGTGAGATGAATTAACAGAACACTAAGCAGTTTCTCAGAAAGCTTCTTTCCAGATTTCCTCTGAGGATATTTCCTTTTTCACCATAGCCCTCTATGGGCTTCCAAATATCACTTTGCCAATTCCACAAG
>NW_020254913.1:0-1195 GCF_003255815.1 Theropithecus gelada
GGCTGGATTGTTAGTGGTGCTATCTTGGCTCACTGCAGCCTCTGCCTTCCAGGTTCACGTGATCCTACCATCCCAGCCTCTTCAGTAGCTGGGACTACAGGTGTACTCCAACATACCCAGCTAATTTTTTTAATTTTCTATATAGATGGGGTTTCACCATCTTGCCCAGGTTGGTCTCCAACTGCTGGGCTAAGCAACCTGACTATGTTGGTCTCTCAGAGTGCTGAGATTACAGGCATGAGCCACCACACCCGCCCCATTCACTGCATTTTTAGACCCCATTTATTCTCAGGCAGAATTGAGGTAAATGCTTCATCACCATTAATTTTAAGATATTAAAATTAATATAAATACACAATATATAAATATATAAATACCAAATTGAATACCATTGTACTCTAATATCCAAGTGACATTTAAGAGAATCTAATAAAATGTATTTTTTCCTTCTCTATTGTCTTATAGGATAATGTAAAGAGTGAAGACAAATATAAAAAATCCAAGGAGAATGGTACAAGTGTATGATAAAATCCATGTAGTGATGAGGAATGGTGTTAAATAATATATAAAACTCATGATATAAGAATGTTTGAAGGTGATGAATTTTTGCAAGTTTTTGGAAACAATTTTTTTTTTTTTTACTCATCACCAAAAAATCCCATTTGTGCGTTGGTGGTATAGTGGTGAGCATAGCTGCCTTACAAAAAAAATCCCATTTGATCAGCCTCTAAAAGCATTCATTAAAAATTCAGTTTAGACTGGGTGCGATGTCTCATGCCTGTAATCCCAGCATTTTGGGAGGCCGAGGCGGGTGGATCTCCTGAGGCTGGGAGTTCAAGACCAACCTCCTCAACATGGTGAAACCCCGTCTCTTCTGAAAATATAAAAATTAGCTGGGCATGGTGGTGGGTGCCTGTAATCCCAGCTACTTGGGAGGCTGAGGCAGGAGAATCACTTGAACGCAGGAGGCAGAGGTTGTAGTCACCCAAGATCACGCAACTCTGCTCCAGCCTGGGCAATAAGAGCGAAACTCCATCTCAAAAAAAAAAAAAAAAAATTCAGTTTATCCAAAAGACAGTATATCAGAAAGAAGCAATAGAGAACTAGCATTGTTCTTGTATGCATTAGACTTTACATAATATTAGTTATCCTGATGTCAATGTTACTGCTTTCAATTAATTTTTCTACTTTCCCA
>NW_020254914.1:0-1195 GCF_003255815.1 Theropithecus gelada
TTCAATCAGAGATGGCATTTCCCACTTCAGCCCACCCAAGTCCTTAAAAATCCATGGCAGGTGTGTATGTTACAAGACAGATGCATAGCAATCTGAGGGCTCAGAGATTGTGAGGCTGCCTTCTGTATGTGGGAGAAGCACAGACTTTCTCAAGTGTGAATTGAGCAGCATCATTGCATCATGGAAAAACATGGGTGCAGCAGTCAGAGCCCCTGCTGCCTCTCTGAGTCCCTCCCTCTCCAACTGCCTGCCTGGCCCACCTTGTGATCCTCACCAGGAGCATGCAATGCTAGAATCTTCTTAGTTTCAATCTTACTTTGCTCCCAAGGTATGTTTTCCCTGCAGCTTCCCTTTCCAAGGGCATCCTAGAGATGGATGATGGAACTTCCCATTGTTCTTAAACCCTTTGGGTAGTGGGAAAACTGGCCTGGGACTGGGTACTTCAGCAGAAATAACACAGGGGAGACCAGAGTCAAGCCTGGAGGTCAATTTAGTCATCAGGGAATGGAGCTACAAGTTGGGGCAGTTTTCCCAGCTGTCTCTTAGTGACTGACTTGAGCCAGCGACCTCTAAAGAGAGAGCAGAGTCCAAGGAATGAGCTACAAAGAGTGAAGGGGACAGGCAAGAGCTGATAGCTTTGGACCAAGACCATGTTCCCTGTCCTGTGTCCATGCCCTCACCTGCCCTTCCCCCTGTAAAGGGCAGGTGAGGACCGTGTGGATCTTTCTAGAAATACATGTGGATTTTTGCAAATGCAGAACTGACTGGTGGAAAGGGCGAGCATGAACTGATGATGGAAGTCTGGCCCTCATGGACCGTTTGTGTTTGGTGGCTATTAGACTAATATTTGGGAAGAAGTCTTGCAGATACTTTCTGTCATAGACATTCTACTCTCTGATTCTGTGAATTTGACTACTCTATGTACCTCATCTCAGTGGATTCCAGAGTAAATCAGAGAGTAGAATAGTAGTTTCCAGGAGCTGGGGTGAGGGGAATAGGGCATTGTTCCGTGGGTGTGAGCTTTCAGTTATGCAGGATGAGGAGGTTCCAGAGATCTCCTGTAGATCTTCATACCTATAGTTCATACAGATAAAGTGTTCCTTATGCAGAAAGCTTAAAACCAGGTGTTTTGGAGTTCTAACTTTTTTTATTTTGGAATATTTGCAGTAGATGTACTGGGTTACCATCCCAAATC
>NW_020254915.1:0-1194 GCF_003255815.1 Theropithecus gelada
GAAATATTGATGTAACTCTGTGAGAAGAATAATGAGAACACTAAGCAGTTTTTCAGAAAGCTTCTTTACAGATTTCAGCTGAGGATATTGCCTTTTTCACTATAGCCCTGTATGGGCTTCAAAATATCACTTTGCCAATTCCACAGGAACTGTCTTAGTGAAAGGCTTCCTGAGGGGAAAGCTGTAACTCTGTGAGATGATTTCACAGAACACAAAGAAGATTCTCAGAAAGCTTCTTTCTCTTTGTTACCGGAGGATATTTCCTTTGGCCCTATAGTTTTCAAAGGGATCCGAAATATCGGTTCTCAGATTCCACAGAAATAAGGCTAGCAAAGAGATCCACGAAATACAGATGTAACTCTGTGCGTGGAAGTCACACATCACAGAGCAGTTTCTCAGAAAACTTCTTTCCAGATTTCAACTGAGGATATTTCTTTTTTCACCATAGCCCTCTATAGGCTTCCAAATATCACTTTGCCAATTGCACAAGAACTACCTTAGCGAAAGGCTTCTTGAGGGGATAGCTGTAACTCTGTGAGATGATTTCACACAACACAAAGAAGTTTCTCAGAAAGCTTCTTTCTCTTTGTTATCGGAGGATATTTCCTTTGGCCCTATTGTGTTCAAAGGGATCCTAAATATCTGTTCTCAGATTCCACAGAAATAAGGCTAGGAAAGAGATACACGAAATACAGATGTAACTATATGAGATGAATTAACAGAACACTAAGCAGTTTCTCAGAAAGCTTCTTTCCAGATTTCATCTGAGGATATTTCCTTTTTCACCATAGCCCTCTATGGGCTTCCAAATATCACTTTGCCAATTCCACAAGAACTGTCTTAGAGAAAGGCTTCTTGAGGGGAAATCTGTAACTCTGTGAGATGATTTCACACAACACAAAGAAGTTTCTTAGAAAGCTTCTTTCTCTTTGTTATCGGACGATATTTCCTTTGGCCCTATAGTCTTCAGAGGGATCCGAAATATCTGTTCTCAGATTCCACAGAAATAAGGCTAGCAAAGAGATCCACGAAATACAGATGTAAATCTGTGAGTGGAAGTCACACATCACAGGGCAGTTTCTCAGAAAGGTTCTTTCCAGATTTCAGCTGAGGATATTTCCTTTTTCACCATAGCCCTCTACGGGCTTCCAAATATCACTTTGCCAATTCCAGAAGAAGTTTCTTAGCGAAAGG
>NW_020254916.1:0-1194 GCF_003255815.1 Theropithecus gelada
ATTGCAAAGTGATATTTGGAAGCCCATACAGGGCTATGGTGAAAAAGAAAATATCCTCAGAGAAAAACTGGAAAGAAGTTTTCTGAGAAACTGCTTTGTGATGTGTGACTACCACTCACACAGTTACATCTGTATTTCATGGATCTCTTTGCTAGCCTTATTTCTGTGGAATCTGAGAACGGATATTTCGGATCCCTTTGAAGACTATAGGGCCAAAGGAAATGTCCTCCGATAACAAAGAGAAAGAAGCTTTCAGAGAAACTTCTTTGTGTTCTGCGAAATCATCTCACAGAGTTACAGTTTTCCCCTCAGGCAGCGTTTCCCTAAGCCTGTTCTTCTGGAATTTGCAAAGTTATAGTTCGATGCGCAGAGAGGGCTACGGTGAAAAAGGAAATATCCTCCGATGAAATCTGGAAAGAAGCTTTCTGAGAAACTGCTTAGTGTTCCGTTAATTCATCTCACAGAGTTAGAGCTTTCCCCTCAAGAAGCCTTTCGCTAAGCGTGTTCTTGTGGAATTTGCAAAGTGATATTTGGAAGCCCTTAGAGGGCTATGGTGAAAAAGAAAAAAACCTCAGAGAAAAACTGGAAAGAAGCTTTCTGAGAAACTGCTTTGTGATGTGGGACTTCCACTCACAGAATTACATCTCTGTTTTGTGTATCTGTTTGCTAGCCTTATTTCTGTGGAATCTGAGAACAGATATTTCGGATCCCTTTGAAGAATATAGGGCCAAAGGAAATATCCTCCGATAACAAAGAGAAAGAAGCTTTCTGAGTAACTTCTTTGTGTTCTGTGAAATCATCTCAGAGTTCCAGCTGTCCCCTCAAGAAGCCTTACTCTAAGCCTGTTCTTGTGGAATTTACAACGTGATATTTCGATGCCCATAGAGGTCTACGGTGAAAAAGGAAATATCCTCAGATGAAATCTGGAAAGAAGCATTCTGAGAAACTGCTTAGTGTTCTGTTAATTCCCCTCACAGAGTTACAGCTTCCCCCGCAAGAAGCAGTTCGCTAAGCCTGTTATGCTGGAATTCCATAAGTGATATTTTTAAGCCCACAGAGGGCTATGGTAAAAAAGAAAATATCCTCAGAGCAAAACTGGAAAGAAGTGATGTGTGACTTCCACTCACAGAGTTACATCTGTATTTCATGGATCTCTTTGCTAGCCTTATTTCTGTGGAATCTGAGAACAGATAT
>NW_020254917.1:0-7472 GCF_003255815.1 Theropithecus gelada
TGCAATCTACTCATCTGTCAAAGGGCTAATATCCAGAACCTACAAAGGACTCAAACAAATTGACAAGAAAAAAACAAACCACCCCATCAAAAAGTGGGCAAAGGAGATGAACAGACATTTCTCAAAAGAAGACATGCATACAGCCAACAGACACATGAAAAAATGCTCATCATCACTGGCCATCAGAGAAATGCAAATCAAAACCACAATGAGATACCATCTTACACCAGTTAGAATGGCAATCATTAAAAAGTCAGGAAACAACAGGTGCTGGAGAGGATGTGGAGAAATAGGAACACTTTTACACTGTTGGTGGGATTGTAAACTGGTTCAACCATTGTGGAAAACAGTATGGTGATTCCTCAAGGATCTAGAACTAGAAATACCATATGTCCCAGCCATCCCATTACTGGGTATATACCCAAAGGATTATAAATCATGCTGCTATAAAGACACATGCACATGTATATTCATTGTGGCACTATTCACAATAGCAAAGACTTGGAATCAACCCAAATGTCCATCAGTGACAGACTGGATGAAGAAAATGTAGCACATATACACCATGGAATACTATGCAGTCATAAAAAAGGATGAGTTCGTGTCCTTTGTAGGGACATGGATGCAGCTGGAAACCATCATTCTTAGCAAACTATCTCAAGAACAGAAAACCAAACACTGCATGTTCTCACTCATAGGTGGGAACTGAATAATGAGATCACTTGGACTCTGGAAGTGGAACATCACACACCGGGGCCTATTATGGGGAGGGAGGAGGGGGTAAGGATGGCATTGGGAGTTATACCTGATGTAAATGACGAGTTGATGGGTGCTGACGAGTTGATGGGTGCAACACACCAACATGGCACAAGTATACATATGTAACAAACCTGCACATTGTGCACATGTACCCTAGAACTTAAAGTATAATAAAAAAAAATTTCTAGGCTGTTAACGTAGAAAAATCAGAAACACAGAAAAATCAGAAATAATATAGAGCAAGCCTTCAGCCCTATTAATGAATGACTCAAAGTCTCTTTATTGTAGGATGGGTAATTAAAATATAATTTTATCCTTACTGTTTATATTTATCTTGTGATGCAAATAAGGTATTGAATTTTTAAAAATTAGTGAAACTGTCATTTAGCTTGGGCTTTTATCAAGAGGGCAGACTGAGCAGACCTTTTAATTTTCATTGATATTTAAATAAGAAACATAATTTTTAATTAGAACAAATAGAAAATAATATTCTATTTGAAGAATGGTATAAAGATGACAATTTGATGAATCATATCAATTAGTACTTGATTAGTGCATACAATAGGTAAGATTCTAAGCCATTACACACACACACACACACACACACACATAGAGAGAGACATCATACATAAGAGTTTAAAATGAGGAACACAGGGATTCTTGAGTAGTGACAAATTGACATATTTTCAATCTTACTTGGTAACTTTAAAACTATCATTAAAATCTACTGTTTTGGCTTACAACAACTAAATGCACACAAAGGTATTAAATAACTTTACTAGAAAGCTTGACTAACTCTGCCTAGAAATAAATGTGTAGCACAACTGAAAAGTAACCAAAGGACACACTATTATAAAATACCACACAAAAGTATTTTAAAGGAAAAAAATATATTAGGACTAAAAGATGCCACTAAATTTGTCACCGCAGAAATCCAAAAGAGCACATTTTTAGGCACTGTGATATGTTAACAGAATATTAATTTATGTGTAAACATAGTCCTGTGTGCTCATCATTACAGGAAAAAAACTTTTAAAACTAATAAATTAATTCAGTAATGTTGCAGGATACTATATCAATGTACAAAACAATAAATTGCATTTCTATACACTTACAACAAAATATATGGGAAAAATTAAGAAAATGCCATTTGCCATAACATCAAAAATAATACTTATAAATATAACTAAGATGGTAAAATATTTGTACAATAAAAACTCTAAAATAGTGGTAAAGGCAATTATAGAAGAGACCAAAAAGAACTTAGTGTTCATGGATTGGATAAATTAATATTAAAACATTCATACCACAAAAAGTGATATAAAGATTTAAAGCAATCTCACTGGGTATGGTGGCTCACACCTGTAATCCCAGCACTTTGGGAGGCTGAGGCGGGTGGATTGCTTGAGGTCAGGAGTTCATGACCAGTCTGGCCAACATGGTGAAACCCCATCTCTACTAAAAATACAAAAAAAGTTAGCCAGGCATGGTGGTGTGCGCCTGTAATCCCAGCTACTTAGGAGACTGAGGCAGGGGAATTGCTTGAACCAGGAAGGTGGAGGTTGCAGTGAGCCAAGATCACCTCACTGCACTCCAGCCTGGGCCCTGGGCAACAGAGTGAGACTCCATCTCAAAATAAATAAATAAATAAATAAATAAATATAATAAAAAATTAAAGCAATCTCTATCAAAATTAAAATATCATTTTCCAGAAAAATAAAAAATTTCTGAAGTTTCTGTGGAATTAGAAAAGACCCAAAATAACCAAAGAATTTTGAGCAAGAACAAAGCTGAAGGCATCAAACTTCTTAATTTCAAATGATACAACAAAGCTATAGTCATCAAAACAGCATGATATGGGCATTAACACAGACACATACGCTAACGAAACTGAATAGAGAGCTCAGAAATATCCATCTGAATACAGTCAACTAATTTTCAACAAAGACATACAAATACACAGTGAAGAAAGAATAAACTGTTCAATAAATGGTGATGGGAAAACTGGATACACACATGCAAAAAAAAATTTAACCCATCTTTTACAGAATACACAAAAATTAACTTACAAGGAATTAAAGATTTAAATATTGGACCTGAAATCATAAAACTTTTGGAAGACAACATTGGGGAAAATTCTTTGGCATTGTTTGCAGCAATAATTATATTTTGTATTTGACACTAAAAGCCCAGGGAGAAAAAAAAGTGAGACTACATCAAACTCAAAAGTGTCTACTGCAGAGCAAAAGACAGTCAATCAATTTAAAAGGCAATCCACAGAACCAGAGAAAAATACTTGTAAGCCAAATATCAGATAAAGGGTTAGTATTCAAAATCTGTAAGAAATTCATAAAATGTAACCCCCTCAAAATAAAAATAACAATAAAAATAACACATTATTTTTAAAAGTAGCCAAATAATCTAAATAGATCCTTTTTCAAAGAAGCTATTAATAATCATCAGGAAAATGCAAATCAAAACCAAAATGAGATAGCACCTCAAACACATGTTAGGGTAATGTTTATTAAAAATTCAAAACAAAACAAATTTTATCAATGGTGGAGAGAAAAGGGACCTTGTACACTGTCACTGGGAATGTAAATTGGTAAAGCCATTAAGGAAAATAGCATGAAGATTCATCAAAACATTAAAAATAAAACTATCATATGATTCAGGAATCCTACCTCTGGTTAAATATCCAAAGAACAGAAAATCACATATTGAAGAGATATCTTCACTCCTATGTTTTCTGAAGCATTATTCACAATAGACAAGATATGAAAACAACATAAATATCCATCAACACGTAAATGAATAAAGAAAATGTCATAAAGCTAGGCATGTAGCTCATGCCTATAATCCCTGTATTTTGGGAGGCTAAGGCAGGAGGATTGCTTGAGGCCAGGAGTTCAAGACCAGCCTGGGTAACACAGCAAGACCGTGTTCCTACAAATTAGCTTGGCATGGTGGTGCACCCCTGTAGTTCTAACTACTTTTGAGGCTGAGGTGGGAGAATGATTTGAACCCAAGAGTTTGAGGTTTCAGTGAGCTATGATAATGCCACTGCACTCCAGCTTGGGAACAAAGATGGACAACTGTCTCCAATAATAACAAAAGATAAATTAATATAAATATGTGCATACAGCATGGAGGCTATATTAATAATAATGTATAAGTAAATTATATTAATGAAGTAGATCTCAAATGTTCTCACCATACACCAAAAAAACCCTAGTGAGTATGAGAAGTAATTGACATGCCGTTGAGCTTGATTTTGGTAATTTTACAATGTGTGTGTGTGTTTGTGTGTCTGCGTGCATGTGTGTATATCTCAAAACATCATATTGTGCACCCTAAATATATAAAATTTTTGTCAATAATATGCCAATAGAGGTGGGAAAGTATCAAGTATAACCAAAACAGTATCTAGCCACATATAAATTTCATTTAAAACCCTTTAAAATAAATTCTAGATTAAATTTAAAATCCAAATTGACATAATTTTTTTTTAGTCAGGGAGGTTAAAATGAGCAAGCATGGCTTAAAAGCTAGAATTGAATATTTAGCTAAAGTATCATTCATAAACAGAGTAAGTAAAATATTTTCAAAAGTAAAAACATTGAGAGATTTGATTACCTAAAGAAGATTTTTTAAGAGTATACTTCAAAAAGAGAGGAACATTTTCTTGTACAAAGTTAACATAAAAATAAAAGTGTAAAAGACTTGATATTGAAATGTCAATCTATGATGGACATTGAACTGAAGAAACTACATAGTCCTTAGATGCCTCAGTTTCAGAAGCACAAAAATATAATAAAAGTGCAATTCCATGCATTTTGTTTAAACTCAATAAGCTAAATTTGGGGTGACTTGAACAATTCAACTATAGAATGAGTCTACTTTTTAGAAATATTTTTCATCACCAACACATTAAAAATTTATAGCACGTTAATCCCATTTTCTGGAGAATATTAACCATTCTTTTATCAGAGCTGATTTGTACCAGTGGAACAAGAGTGGCATAGACATTGCCTACAAGGTTCTGGATGCTCAGGATGACTGGGTTATACGTCCATAACAGGGCTGAAGAGGATGAGATGATAAGGTTCACCCAGTACATGACCACAGAGCAATTCATCAGTAGCAGGATGATCTGGGTAACCCTTTTCTCTGGTGAGGATCTTGGCTAGTACTGTGAAGATGCTGGGATCACCTCTGATGCTTGGACAAAAAGATCACCATGTATGCACTTGAGAGCAGCGTAATCCTACAAGGAAGACATCCCTGGATAATGTCAGAATAAGAAACACTCCTCACATGATGGGCTTCACGGGAGAAGGTGAGCAGTATTTGCTGACCTTAAGTAGATTGTTCTGGGTCACAATGGAAGAAGCCACAGTGAAGAATATTATGTTACTACTGAAAGACAAATTGAGGGAACAAAAAAAAAGAAAAAGAAAAGAAAAAAGAGGACACTGACAATGTTATTTGTAAATTTATGTTTAAAGCTTGCCAACCAGAAGTTGCTGAGGCTGATTGTGCTGGCCTGGTGTATACTCAGGAGACAGGTGGTACAGATGGTACAGGTGGTACAGATACACAGGCCCCTCGTCACTTTGTTTATGTAGATCAAGGACTTGCATTTGAAGTTATTCCCAAAATGCAGTGATTCAAGCATATCTGGAGGCAAAACATCCACTACAATGAAGATCATCACTACCTGAATGAAGGCCAAGTGACAGCTGATCAAGTCATATGGCTTAGGTTTGTGATCCTGAAGGAGTGTGAAGATGTGGAAGAAAAGCAAAAAGGTGTTGGCTGAAAGTCCAATGGCAGATTCAAGAAAAAAAAAATTTAAGCATAACTGAAGTGAAAAGTGTGTTCATATTAATGACAAAAATAAACATATTTCATATATCTGGGAACAAAACAATGGATCTCACATTATCAATGTTTGTTCTTTAGTGTCCAAAATGATCACATCATTATTTTAATTTTACCCACTTCTTCTTGGTTAACTCTATCTCATATAAATTCTGCATAATCCAATCTCTGTACTGTTTTCTACACCAAATAACTTATATATGTAAAACATCAACACATTCATAATTATGCCTGTGTAGATGCACAATTTCTAAACTTCTATTACACCTATGCCTCTCTTTTTAGAAATCATATCCTTGTTGTTTAATATTTCTGCATTCTATATTAAGCATCTAGAACGGTAAAGAACATGTAAAATTGCTCAATGGTATTTGCTCAGTTAAATTAAATAAAAATTTATTCTAATAGGAAAGAATCACCAATAAACAAATGCTAATATCCAATTGACTGTTTCTCACATCCCATCACTTTGATACATCTCATTTCTTCATCACTCTCTTGTGATTTTGGACTTGGTAATTCTACTGAATGCACTATAATAATTAATGATAATATCCTTATTTTCAATCAGCTGATTCTCAATCTTGATTTCATCTGAAACCTTATATTTCCTTTGCCATGAACTGTGAAATATTCTCAGTATCTGAGAATTAAAATGAACATACTTAAGGGGCTTTATTGCCCCTTAAAGATTATATTGTGTTTACCAATAATCTAATTCTTCTACCTAAAAATGATGCTGATTTTCTCCAAGTTTATTTTTCATCCCAGAAATATTTTATGAGACTCTCTTCCTCTCAGTACAGGAGTGCCACCTCTCAATTATCAAGAAAAAAATTGCCACTTTAGTCATTGCTTGACAAGCATGAACTTGCACCTAAATAATCACATGTTGATTCTTTTCCTGAGACATCACTTACTGCAGGGATACTCTCAAATGCCTAGAAAAATACTGTCTCCAATAGTAAAGGTAATTCCCCTAAAGTTTTCTCAGAATATCTTGTAAAGTTTCACAGAATGATGATGCAGTTACTGTCTCATGTTATTTAGCTTGGGTTCGGGTATCATTATTTTATCAGTTGAATTTAATCCAGAACTAAGAACAGTTTAGCTTCATGACATGGAGAAATAAAAAACCACCACCTTCACTCAGATTCTTACGAGATGAAGGTGTGTCCATCTCTATATTCAAGGACACTTATTACTGTACTGTCCCATAAATATAAATACGTAAGGCAAAGCAGAAATGTTGACAGTTAGTATTCTTGGCTAATAATCAGGCTAGGCTGATTGATGACTGAGGTAGAAAATTGCCTTAAAGCCACCTGACACTTATATAAAATAAGACATACATTGTATAGTTAATTAAATAATTGTTACTTTTTTAAAGGCTTAATCTAGTAAGAGAACACGTTTATTTTAGCTGCAAGAACCAAACGACAGAGAGCTCCTACCAGCATACAGTGGTGCCCTTGGCACAGTTTGGTTCTACTAGCAATTTGGAACCAGAAATAGTAGGACCATATTAAATGAATGAGACTTAATGTTCTCTAAATATTAGGATTACACTCCATTACCAGTAACAGAATAGTTGGGCATGGATTAATAATATGTGTACAACGATTTATTAACTATATTTATGTAATTTTATTGGTATACTCCATGTTATAAACCATACATCAAAAAGAGATGATGTAAATAGTTAGATAAAATAACATTAATAATGTTAGTATTTTCTTCTCTCACTACCAATAGATATTGAGCTCACCCTCTCTAATTCATGCCCTTCCTCTGTTAGGTGGCCATCACACACTGAAAAGGACTTGACT
>NW_020254918.1:0-1195 GCF_003255815.1 Theropithecus gelada
CGCCTTCAAGAAGCCTTTCGCTGAGACAGTTCTTGTGGAGTTGGAAACGTGATATTTGGAAGCCCATAGAGGGCTATGGTGAAAGAGGAAATATCCACAGATGAAATCTGGAAAGATGCTTTGTGAGAAACTGCTTACGTTTCTGTTAATTCATCTAACAGAGTTACATCTGTATATCGTGGATCTCTTTGCTAGCTTTATTTCTGTGGAATCTGAGAACAGATATTTCGGATCCCTTTGAAGACTATAGGGCCAAAGATAATATCCTCCGATAACAAAGAGAAAGAAGCTTTCTCAGAAACTTCATTGTGTTCTGTGAAATCATGTCACAGAGTTTCNGGAAACCCATAGAGGGCTATGGTGAAAAAGGAAATATCCTCAGCTGAAAATTGGAAAGAAGCTTTCTGAGAAACTGCTTAGTGTTCTGTTAATTCATCTCACAGAGTTACATCTGTATTTCATGGATCTCTTTGCTAGCCTCATTTCTGTGAAATCTGAGAACAGATATTTCGGATCCCTTTGAAGACTATAGGGCCAAAGGAAATATCCTCCGATAACAAAGAGATAGAAGCTTTCTGAGAAACTTCTTCGTGTTCTGTGAAATCATCCTACAGAGTTACAGCTTTCGCCTCAAGAAGCCTTTCGCTCAGACAGATCTTGTGGAATTGGCAAAGTGATATTGGAAGCCCATAGAGGGCTATGGTGAAAAAGGAATTATCCTCAGATGAAATCTGGAAAGAAGCTTTGTGAGAAACTGCTTAGTGTTCTGTTAATTCATCTCACAGAGATACATCTGTATTTAGTGGATCTCTTTGCTAGCCTCATTTATGTGGAATATGAGAACACATATTTCGGATCCCTTTGAAGACTATAGGGCCAAAGGAAATATACTCCGATAACAGAGAAAGAAGCTTTCTGAGAAAGTTCTTTGTGTTCTGTGAAATGATCTCACAGAGTTACATCTTTCCCCTCAAGAAGTCTTTCCCTAACACAGTTCTTCTGGAATTGGCAAAGTCATATTTGGAAGCCCATAGAGGGCTATGGTGAAAAAGAAAATATCCTCAGATGAAATCTGGAAAGAAGCTTTCTGAGAAACTGCTTAGTGTTCTGTTAATTCATCTCACAGAGATACATCTGTATTTCATGGATCTCTTTGCTAGTCTTATTTCTGTGGAATCTGTTCTCAGATTCCACA
>NW_020254919.1:0-1194 GCF_003255815.1 Theropithecus gelada
CTCAGAAAGCTTCTTTCCAGATTTCATCTGAGGATATTTCCTTTTTCACCATAGCCCTTTATGGGCTTCCAAATATCACTTTGCCAACTGCAGAAGAACTGTCTTAGCGAAAGGCTTCTTGAGGGGAAAGCTGGAACTCTGTGAGATGATTTCACAGAACACAAACAAGTTTCTCAGAAAGCTTCTTTCTCTTTGTTATCGGAGGATATTGCCTTTGTCCCTATATTCTTCAAAGGCATCTGAAATATCTGTTCTCAGATTCCACAGAAATAAGGCTAGCAAAGAGATCCACGAAATAAGGATGTAACTCTGTGAGATGAATTAACAGAACACTCAGCAGTTTCTCAGAAAGCTTATTTCCGGACTTCATCAGAGGATATTTCCTTTTTCACCATATCCCTCTATGGGCTTCCAAATATCACTTTGCCAACTCCACAAGAACTGTCTTAGCGAAAGGCTTCTTGAGCGGAAAGCTGTAACTCTGTGAGATGATTTCACAGAACACAAAGAAGTTTCTCAGAAAGCTTCTTTCTCTTTGTTATCGGAGGATATTTAATTTGGCCCTATAGTCTTCAAAGGGATCCGAAATATGTGTTCTCAGATTCAACAGAAGAAAGGCTACCAAAGAGATCCACGAAATACAGATATAACTCTGTGAGATGAATTAACAGAACACTCAGCGATTTCTCAGAAAGCTTCTTTAGAGATTTCATCTGACCATATTTCCTTTTTCACCATAGTGCTTCATGGGCTTCCAAATATCACTTTGCCAATTCCACAACAACTGTCTTAGCGATAGGTTTCTTGGGGGGAAAGCTGTAACTCTGTGAGAGGATTTCACAGAACACAAAGAAGTTTCTCAGAAAGCTTCTTTCTCTTTGTCATCGGAGGATATTTCCTTTGGCCCTATAGTCTTCAAAGGGATCCGAAATTTCTGTTCTCAGATTCCACAGAAATAAGGCTAACAAAGAGATCCACGAAATACAGATGTAACTCTGTGAGATGAATTAACAGAACACTCATCAGTTTCTCAGAAAGCTTCTTTCCAGATTTCATCTGAGGATATTTCCTTTTTCACCATAGCCCTCTATGGGCTTCCAAATATCACTTTGCCAATTCCACAAGAACTGTCTTAGCGAAAGGCTTGTTGAGGTGACAGCTGTAACTCTGTGAGATGATTTCACAGAACACAAA
>NW_020254920.1:0-1194 GCF_003255815.1 Theropithecus gelada
TCCAAATATCACTTTGCAAATTCCACAAGAACTGTCTTAGTGAAAGGCTTCTTGAGGGGAAAGCTGTAAGTCTGTGAGATGATTTCACAGAACACAAAGAAGTTTCTCAGAAGGCTTCTTTCTCTTTGTTATGGGAGGATATTTCTTTTGGCCCTATAGTCTTCAAAGGTTTCCGAAATATCTGTTCTCAGATTCCACACAAATAAGGCTCGCAAAGAGATCCACGAAATACAGATGTAACTCTGTGAGATGAATTAACAGAACACTAAGCAGTTTCTCAGAAAGCTTCTTTCAAGATTTCATCTGAGGATATTTCCTTTTTCTCCATAGAACTCTATGGGCTTCTAAATATCACTTTGCCAATTCCACAAGAACTGTCTTAGCGAAAGGCTTCCTGAGGGGAAAGCGGTAACTCTGTGAGATCATTGCACAGAACAGAAAGCAGTTTCTCATAAAGATTCTTTCTCATTGTTATTTGGGGATATTTGCTTTGGACCTATTGTCTTCAAAGGGATCTGAAATATCTGTTCTCAGATTCCACAGAAATAAGGCTAGCAAAGAGATCCGTGAAACAGAGATGTAACTCTGTGAGATGAATTAACAGAACACTAAGCAATTTCTCAGAAAGCTTCTTTCCAGATTTCATCTGAGGATATTTCGTTTTTCAACATAGCCCTCTATGGGCTTCCAAATATCACTTTGCCAACTCCACAAGAACTGTCTTAGCGAAAGGCTTCTTGAGGGGAAAGCTGTAACTCTGTGAGATGATTTCACGGAACACAAAGAAGTTTCTCAGAAAGCTTCTTACCAGATTTCATCTGAGGATACTTCCTTTTTCAGCATAGACGTCTATGGGCTTCCAAATATGACTTTGCCAATTCCACAAGAACTGTCTTAGCGAAAGGCTTCTTGAGGGCAAAGATGTAACTCTGTGAGAGGATTTCACAGAACACAAAGAAGTTTGTTAGAAAGCTTCTTTCTCTTTGTTATCGGAGGATATTTACTTTGGCCCTATAGTCTTCAAAGGGATCCGAAATATCTCTTCTCAGATTCCACACAAATAAGGCTAGCAAAGAGATCCACGAAATACAGATGTAACTCTGTGAGATGAATTAACGGAACACTAAGCAGTTTCTCAGAAAGCTTCTTTCCATATTTCATCTGAGGATATTTCCTTTTTCACCATAGCCCTCT
>NW_020254921.1:0-1194 GCF_003255815.1 Theropithecus gelada
ACTGTGTTCGTGGATTCTGCAAAGTGATATTTCGGAGCTCATTGAGGACTATAGTGAAAAAAGAAATAACCTCAGAGAAAAACTGGAAAGAAGCGTTCTGAGAAACTGCACAGCGATGTGTGAATGCACGCACAGAGTTACACATTTCTTTTCAGGCATCAGATTGCTAACACTGTGTTCATGGATTCTGCAAAGTGACATTTGGGAGCTCTTTGAGGGCTATGGTAAAATAGGAAATATCCTCATATTCAAACTGCAAGGAAGCCTTCTGAGAAACTGCACTGCGGTGTGTGAATGCACCTCACACATTTACACTTTTCTCTTCAGGCATCAGTTTGCTAACACAGTTTTCTTGAAATCTGCTACCGGTTACTTCTAAGCGCTATGGAGCTTACAGTGACAAAGGAGATATCCTGAGTTAAAAACGTGAAAGAAGCTTTCAGAGAAATTGCTTTCTGAAATGTGACTTTATTTCCCAGGGTTTCACCACTATTTCGTGTAGCCGTTTGCTAGCCCTGTTTTTGTGGATTCTGAGAACTGATATTTCGGATGGGTTTGAAGAGTGGAAGGAGAAAGGAAATATCCTCCGAGAAAAACCGGAATGAAGCTTTCTGAGAAACTGCTTTGTGATGTGTGAATTCATTTCACAGTGTTACACCACTCTTTCATGGAGGAGTTTGCTAGCACTCATTGTGTGGAATCTCAAAAGAGGTATCCTGGATATCGTTGAATCCCACGGTGAATCATGAAAGAACCTCAGACAAATCTGCAGAGAAGCCTTCTCAGAAACTTCTTTGGTATGGGTGAATTCAGCTCACAGGGTTACATCATTGTTTTCATTGAGAAGCTTGCTAACAGTGTTTTCGCAGAATCTGTAATAAGACACACGGTGGCGCTCCGAGACCACAAAAAACCTCAGCTCCCAAAAGAAAGCCGCTTTCTGAGAAACTGCTTTGTGATACATGCATTCAACTCATTGAGTTACAGCTCTGTTTCCTAGAGCCCTTGGCTAGCCCCGGTTTTATGGAATCTGAGAACTGATATTTCGGATCCCTTTGAGGACTATAGGCCAAAGGAAATATCCTCCGATAAAAATGAGAAAGAAGGTTTCTGAGAAACTTCTTTGTGATCTGTGAATTCGTCTCATAGAGTTCCACCTCTGTCCTCCTGAAGCGGTTCGCTAAGACTGTTCTC
>NW_020254922.1:0-1194 GCF_003255815.1 Theropithecus gelada
GCACTTTTCATTTCCATGACTGGTCTGGCATTAGGTAAGCTGTCTTGTCCGAGCAAGTCACCTGGGTAATTCTGTCTGACGAAGGTTCAGATATTTGTCTCCCTCTGCAGTCACAAGGCTGGCCGTATCGTTTTCGTATTAATTCTCTTGCTTTACGAGGGTCACCAAAACCTGCATACACTGTCACTATGCTATATAAAGCGATTACTTTCCAAAGGAATCTCATGTTAGGCTTCATTTTCTGAAAAACAAAAAGGAAGAAACTTCTCAGGGAGATTTATCTTCCCTGGACTGACAATGGTTATGATTCATTTGTCTTATCAATCTTTCAGGCAGCCATCTGGCTGCATCATTTTTTTGTGAGAAGATGCATACTGAGCCTCTTCCCCAAATTAAAACTGGATCGGGGCCATGCCATGAATTATCAAGTGGGTCTTTCCATTTTACCATTGCAAACTGTTTTTGAGATTCAGGATGCCAGAAACGATCGGCAGATTTTCCATGACTATCCAAATTTAAAAAATTAAGAATAAACAGGGCATGATTGAGTATGTTTCTAGGGGTACCCTTCACGGGGTACCAGCTCCCCCCTTTTAATTTTGTGATAACAGTTTTTAATGACAGATGAGCTCTTTCTACTATACCTTGTCCTTGGGGATTGTAGGGAATGCTTGTGGTATGTTTAATTTGTAGGGTATTGCAGAATTGTAAAAAGGTTTTAGCTATATAACCAGGGCCATTATCTGTTTTGATTTGCTTGGGTATTCCTAAAATAGAAAAGCAATGTAATAAATGAGCTATGACATGTTTAGTGGCCTCTCCTGTTTGGAGAGCTGCAATAATGAATCCACTATAGGTGTCTATGCATACATGGATATATTTTAGTTGACCGAATTCTAAGTGGTGAGTAACGTCCATTTGCCAAATTTCGTTGGGGATGAGTCCTCGGGGGTTAACTCCTAGATGGGGAACAGGTAAATACGTTATGCAATTGGCGCATTGTTTAACTATTTGTCGAGCTTGTTCTCTGGTAAGTTTAAACATAAGCCTTAAGGTTTGAGCGTTTAAATGATGTAAGGCATGTGCTTTTTGTGCTTGTTGCAAATTGTCTGTAGTAACTGTGGCTATAGTTTTTGTTGTCATGTCGGCTGTTGCGTTACCTTGTGTTAAAGGTCCCGGTAATCCTGAATGTGC
>NW_020254923.1:0-1194 GCF_003255815.1 Theropithecus gelada
AAGCAAGAAATAAAAGGCATAGGCATCAGAAAGGAAGAAGCTGTTTCTATTTGTAGACAACACTGTCTACAAAGAATCTACAAAAAAAGGTTCTGAAAATGCATAAATGAGCAATGTTATTCAAAGCCACAGCTTTTACATCAAATCTTCTATCTCCAGATCCTTATATCAAATTGCCAACTGGATATCTTCACCTGTATGTTTCCCAGGAACTCCTAAGACTCAGTATTTCCAAGCCCAAATTACTGATATCTGTCTAAACTTGGTCTTTCAAAAAAATTCCCTATTCCTCTGGTAATGCCATCAAGTTACTTATTCTAATATAGCTTCCCAATGTTGATTGATCCATCTATCCATGCTGAAAAATGAAGGTTTGTCTTAGACTATTCCTCTTACCTGCCCCATATACTTGGTCAGTTAGGCTATCAGTTAATCTTGTTATGAAACCAATTGCCCCAAACCTAGAGTCTTAAAAGACAGTAATCTATAGGCTGGGTGTGGTGGCTCATGCCTGTAATCCCAGCACTTTGGGAGGCCAAGGTGGGAGGATCACGAGGTCAAGAAATCGAGACCATCCTGGCCAACATGGTGAAACCCCCGCCTCTACTAAAAATACAAAAATTAACTAGGCGTGGTGGCGCGTGCCTGTAGTCCCAGCTACTCAGGAGGCTGAGGCAGGAGAATCACTTGAACCCAGGAGGCGGAGGTTGCAGTGGGCTGAGATCATGCCACTGCACTCCAGCCTGGTGACAGAGCGAGACTCCATATCAAAAAAAAAAAAAAAAAAAAAAAAATCCCCTACTTATGTTAAGAGTATCAAAAACAGGGCCAGGAATGATGGCTCATCCCTATAATTTTGGCACTTGGAGAAGCCGAGGCGGGAAGATAGCTTGAGTCCAGGAGTAAAATAGTGAGACTCTGTCTCTACAAAACAATAAAAACTTAGCTGGATGTGGCACACACCTGTAGTCCAGGTACTCACGAGGCTGAAATGGGTGGGTCACTTGAGCCTGGGAGGTCAAGGCTGCAGAGAACTGTGATCACACCACTACACCCTACACCCAACCTGGGCTACAAGGTGAGACCCTGTCTCAAAAAAAAAAGAAGTACCAAAAATCTATAGCTGTTTCAGGAATAAAATACATGCAGTTAGTGAGGTTTTTCTCCCCCACTGCTATGACTAATTTTTGGTTG
>NW_020254924.1:0-1194 GCF_003255815.1 Theropithecus gelada
CCACCACGCCTGGGTAATTTTTGTATTTTTAGTAGAGACAGGGTTTCACCATATTGGCCAGGCTGGTCTCAAACTCCCAACCTCAGGTGATCTGCCCGCCTGGGCCTCCTCCCAAAGCGCTGGGATTACAGGTGTGAGCCACTGCACCTGGCCACAGACGGTAAAGTTTCTAAGGGCACCCCTTTTTATTGTTGGCACAGAGGTGCTGTAAGCGTTAGCAGGAGCCCAGTTCATACCAAGGAGCTGGAAATCGCTTTTGGGCAACCGCTTGAAGATTCAATGTGGGAGTGGGATGTGAGAGGATGTAGTAATCTAGGGGGTCTTCCTGGAGGAAATAGTTGGACAGGAAGTGGGAGCACTGAGTTGGGAAGAAAGGGAGGGGAGGGCCCCAGGTGGGCCCAGGCTTTCCTAGCTGAACTTGCCTCCTCCTCTACCTTACCCACCCTCACCGGCAGCTGAGGTCCAGCTGCACAGCGGGCAGGGTGAGCAGGCTGGCATGGGACAGCTTCGGGAGCAGCTCGTCAGCGCCTTCCAGGAGCACATGGATGTGCGGAGGCGTCTGCTGGAACTGGAGAACCGTGCCATGGAGGTCCAGATTGACACCTCCCGACACCTGCTCACCATCGCCGGGTAAGCCCCCGGCCCAGGACCCTCCAGGCCCCACCCCTGTGCCTGGGACACAGGAGCATAAGCTGTGGCTGTGCACTGTGCTCTGCCCCTATGGCCTGAATGCCCTGTCTCTCTGGGTGGGGCTGTGGCAGCTGGAAGCATGAGAAGTCCCGCAGGGCCCTCAAATGGCGGGAGGAACAGCGGAAGGAGTGCTACACTAAGGACGACAGTGAGAAGGACTCAGACACAGGTGATGACCAGCCAGACATCCTGGAGCCGCCCGAGGTGGTTGCAGCCCGGGAGAGCATCGCAGCCCTGGTGGGCGAGCAGAAGCAGCTGTGCAAGCAGAAGGTGTCCAGGGTTTGGGGGGCAGGGAGAGCGGGTTTAGGGGACAGGGTGAGCAGGTTTGAGAGGCAAGGTGGAGGGGCTGGGGTGGGGGTAGCCATGAGACCTGGGAACTCAGGCCACAAATCCTGTGTGACTTTGCTAAGTTCTTTAACTTCTCTGTGTGTCACATTCCCCACCTGTAAAATGGGAGCAGTCCATGGTGCAGCCCTCATGGGGTTGCTGGGAAGATTACATAAA
>NW_020254925.1:0-1194 GCF_003255815.1 Theropithecus gelada
CCACCACGCCTGGGTAATTTTTGTATTTTTAGTAGAGACAGGGTTTCGCCATATTGGCCAGGCTGGTCTCGAACTCCCAACTTCAGGTGATCTGCCCGCCTGGGCCTCCTCCCAAAGCGCTGGGATTACAGGTGTGAGCCACTGCACCTGGCCACAGACAGTAAAGTTTCTAAGGGCACCCCTTTTTATTGTTGGCACAGAGGTGCTGTAAGGGTTAGCAGGAGCCCAGTTCATATCAAGGAGCTGGAAATCGCTTTTGGGCAACAGCTTGAAGATTCAATGTGGGAGTGGGATGTGAGAGGATGTAGTAATCTAGGGGGTCTTCCTGGAGGAAATAGTTGGACAGGAAGTGGGAGCACTGAGTTGGGAAGAAAGGGAGGGGAGGGCCCCAGGTGGGCCCAGGCTTTCCTAGCTGAACTTGCCTCCTCCTCTACCTTACCCACCCTCACCGGCAGCTGAGGTCCAGCTGCACAGCGGGCAGGGTGAGCAGGCTGGCATGGGACAGCTTCGGGAGCAGCTCGTCAGCGCCTTCCAGGAGCACATGGATGTGCGGAGGCGTCTGCTGGAACTGGAGAACCGTGCCATGGAGGTCCAGATTGACACCTCCCGACACCTGCTCACCATCGCCGGGTAAGCCCCCGGCCCAGGACCCTCCAGGCCCCACCCCTGTGCCTGGGACACAGGAGCATAAGCTGTGGCTGTGCACTGTGCTCTGCCCCTATGGCCTGAATGCCCTGTCTCTCTGGGTGGGGCTGTGGCAGCTGGAAGCATGAGAAGTCCCGCAGGGCCCTCAAATGGCGGGAGGAACAGCGGAAGGAGTGCTACACTAAGGACGACAGTGAGAAGGACTCAGACACAGGTGATGACCAGCCAGACATCCTGGAGCCGCCCGAGGTGGTTGCAGCCCGGGAGAGCATCGCAGCCCTGGTGGGCGAGCAGAAGCAGCTGTGCAAGCAGAAGGTGTCCAGGGTTTGGGGGGCAGGGAGAGCGGGTTTAGGGGACAGGGTGAGCAGGTTTGAAAGGCAAGGAGGAGCGGCTGGGGTGGGGGTAGCCATGAGACCTGGGAACTCAGGCCACAAATCCTGTGTGACTTTGCTAAGTTCTTTAACTTCTCTGTGTGTCACATTCCCCACCTGTAAAATGGGAGCAGTCCATGGTGCAGCCCTCATGGGGTTGCTGGGAAGATTACATAAA
>NW_020254926.1:0-1193 GCF_003255815.1 Theropithecus gelada
GCCAATTCCACAAGAACTGTCTTAGCGAAAGGCTTCTTGAGGGGAAAGATGTACCTCTGTGTGATGATTTCACAGAACAGAAAGAAGTTTCTCAGAAACTTCTTTGTCTTTGTTATTGAAGGATATTTCCTTTGCCCCTATAGTCTTCAAAGGGAACAGAAATATCTGTTCTCAGATTCCAGGGAAATAAGGCTAGAAAACAGATCCACGAAATACGGATGTAACACTGTCAGTAGAAGTCACACATCACAGAGCAGTTTCTCAGAAAGCTTCTTTCTAGACTTCATCTGAGGATACTTCCTTTTTCACCATAACCCTCCAGGGGTTCCAAATATCACTCTGCCATTTCCACAAGAACTGTCTTAGCGAAAGGCTTCTTGAGGGGAAAGCTGTAACTCTGTGAGATGATTTCACAGAATACAAAGAAGTTTCTCAGACAGCTTCTTTCTCTTTGTTATCGGAGGATATATCCTTTGGCCCTATATTATTCAAAGGGATCCGAAATATCTGTTCTCAGATTCCACAGAAATAAGGCTAGCAAAGAGATCCACCAAATGCAGATGTAACTCTGTGAGATGAATTAACAGAACACTAAGCAGTTTCTCAGAAAGCTTCTTTCCATATTTCATCTGAAGATATTTCCTTTTTCATCATAGCCCTCAATGGGCTTCCAAATATCAATGTGCCAATTCCACAAGAACTGTCTTAGCGAAAGGCTTCTTGAGGGAAAGCTGTAACTCTGTGAGATCATTTCATAGAACACAAAGAAGTTTCTCAGAAAGCTTCTTTGTCTTTGTTATCAAAGGATATTTCCTTTGGCCCTATAGTCTTCAAAGGGATCCGAAATATCTGTTCACACATTCCACAGAAAGAAGGCTAGCAAAGAGATAGACGAAATACAGATGTAGCTCTGTGAGATGAATTACCAGAACTCTAAGCAGTTTGTCAGAAAGCTTCTTTCCACGTTTCATCTGAGGATATTTCCTTTTTCACCATAGCCCTCTATGGGCTTTCAAATATCAATTGGCCAATTCCAGAAGAACTGTCTTAGCGAAAGGCTTCTTGAGGGGAGAGCTCTAACTCTGTGTGATGATTTCACAGAACACAAAGAAGTTTCTCACAAAGCTTCTTTCTCTTTGGTATCATAGGATATTTCCTTTGGCCCCATAGTCTTTAAAGGGAACTGAAATATC
>NW_020254927.1:0-1193 GCF_003255815.1 Theropithecus gelada
ATAGCCCTCTATGGTCTTCCAAATATCACTTTGCTAATTCCACAAGACCTGTGTTAGCGAAAGGCTTCTTGAGGGCAAAGCTGTAACTCTGTGAGATGATTTCACGGAACACAAAGAAGTTTCTCAGAAAGCTTCTTTCTGTTTGTTATCGGAGGATATTTCCTTTGGCCCTATAGTCTTCAAAGGGATCCGAAATACCTCTTCTCAGATTCCACAGAAAAAAGGCTAGCAAAGACATCCACGAAATACAGATGTAATCCTGTGAGTGGAAATTTCACATCACAGAGCAGTTTCGCAGAAAGCTTCTTTCCAGATTTCATGTGAGGATATTTCCTTTTTCACCGTAGCCCTCTATGGGCTTACAAATATCACTCTGCCAATTCCACAAGAACAGGCTTAGTGAGCGGCTTCTTGAGGGCAAAGCTGTAATTCTGTGAGATGATTTCACAGAACACAAAGAAGTTTCTCAGAAATCTTCTTTCTCTTTGTTATCGGAGGATATTTCCTTTGGTCCTATAGTCTTCTAAAGAGATCCGAAATATCTGTTCTCAGATTCCACAGAAATAAGACTACCAAAGAGATCCAGGAAATACAGATGTAACTCTGTGAGTGGAAGAAACACATCACAGAGCAGTTTCTCAGAAAGTTTCTTTCCAGTTTTTGTCTGAGGATATTTTTTTTTCACCATAAACCTCTATGGGCTTCCAAATATCACTTTGGAAATTCCACTAGAACAGGCTTAGCGAACGGCTTCTTGCTGGGAAAGCTGTAAATCTGTGAGTTGAATTAACAGAACACTAAGCAGTTTCTCAGACAGCTTCTTTCCAGACTTCATCTGAAGATATTTCCTTTTTCACCATAGCCCTCTATAGGCTTCCAAATATCACTTTGCAAATTCCACAAGAACAGGCTTAGTGAAAGGCTTCTTGAGGGGAAAGCTGTAACTCTGTGAGATGATTTCACAGAACACAAAGACGTTTCTCAGAAAGCTACTTTCCCTTTCTTATCGGAGGTTATTTCCTTTGGCCCTGCAGTCTTCAAAGGGATCCGAAATATCTGTTCTCAGATTCCAAAGAAATAAGGCTAGCAAAGAGATCCACGAAATTTAGATGTAATTCTGTGAGTGGAAGTCAGACATCACAGAGAAGTTTCTCGTAAAGCTTCTTTCCAGATTTCATCTGAGGATATTTCCT
>NW_020254928.1:0-7471 GCF_003255815.1 Theropithecus gelada
TTTTTTTTTTTTTTTTTTTTTTTTTTTGAGACGGAGTCTCGCTCTGTGGCCCAGGCTGGAGTGCAGTGGCCGGATCTCAGCTCACTGCAAGCTCCGCCTCCCGGCTTCACGCCATTCTCCGGCCTCAGCCTCCAGAGTAGCTGGGACTACAGGCGCTGCCACCTCGCCCGGCTATTTTTTGTATTTCTTAGTAGAGACGGGGTTTCACCGTGTTAGCCAGGATGGTCTCGATCTCCTGACCTCATGATCCGCCCATCTCGGCCTCCCAAAGTGCTGGGATTACAGGCTTGAGCCACCGCGCCCGGCCTAGAAAAAACTTTCTAACAGTTAGAATTGTTTGAAATTGAAGAGGGTAATTACCTGAAGTAGTCAGTTCTCCAGTGCTTGGGGCATTAAAGAAGAGATTTAAACATTTTTTTTCAAGGATGTTTTAGAAGTGTTCTTACATTATACACATGCTGGGAGTAGGTGATCTCCAGGGCATCTTCCAGATCAAAGTAACTGAGGTATTTTAAGGTTTATGTAAGATTGGAGTTATATTATGAAAGGATGACAACATTTCTCCCTATTTCTCTCTCATTTCACATGTATACCATTATCACTATGTGCCACTATTTTCAAGTACATTGAAAAATGTGGCCCCCAAAGATAATAATCATGGTACACTCATGTGGACTGAGATAGCCGCAGAAGCTCAGTTATCCTTGGCTATACAGGTTGAGTATCCCTCATGTGAAATGCTTGGAACCAGAAATATCTTGGATTTTTGATGTTTTTTGGATTTTGGAACATTTTCATGTACATAATGAGTTGTCTTGGGTGTAGGACCTAAGTCTAAACATAAAGCGCATTTACGTTTCACATATACCTTATACACATAGGCTGTAGGTTATTTTATACAATTTTTTAATACCTTTGTACATTAAAGTTCATGTACATTAAACCATTAGAAAGCAAAGTTGTCACTTTCTCAGGCAGCCATATGGACAATCTGTGTTTGGCACTACCATAAAACTTGACTCTGGATTTATGCTACTGATAAACAATCATAGTCTTACAGTTATTCATGTGTAAGTGAAAAATAATGTGTTCAAGGTAACTTGTGGCATCGAATCAGCATCCAAAAAGTTTCAGACTTTTGAGGATTTTAGATTTTGGACTTTTGGATCAGGGATGTTCAATCTGTATCTGAGGTTTTAGTCCCTCTGTATGTTCACGCTTTCTATGTTCTTAACTCTTCTCCTCTAATGCTACTTCCTTTTACTCCTCCCCTTATCAAATCTTTCAGATATAGCATGCTCTCTGGCATTTTTAAAAATTAAAAGACATTTTCTATATTCCTAAATGTATTACTAAATATCTTTTCTGCCTCCTACTGTTACAAAAATATAACTCTGTCCTGCACCTTCTGATTGTCTTGCATTCTTTCAAAGTGAGGAATCCTTATTGATTACAATATATTTGCCGTATTTTGAGAGATGAGACCTTTCTCTGTTTCTTTTTTCACAATTTTAATTCCAAATTATTATTTTTATCCCTGTTCTCTTAAATGCTTGCACCATGTCTCATGCTACCCTATTAACTTTCTCAGGGTAGCTTTATCTAGCAACTCTTCCATTCTACTTTTCTGTCCACTATAGCTCAAATGTTTTATAAAGTTCTGTTCTTATGTGGAGGGCATCCAATATTCATTTAAAAATAACTTTCTTCTCTTTGGACATATGCCCAGGAGTAGAACTACTGGATCATATGGTCATTCTATTTTAAATTTTTTGAGGAACCTCCATACTGTTTTCCATAGTGGCTATAGTAATTTGCATTACCACCAACAATGTACAGGGGTTCCCTTTCCTCCTCATTCTCTCCAACACTTATCTTTGCCTTTTAGATAATAGCCATTCTATTGGATATAAGGTGATATCTCATTATGGCTCATATTTACGTGATGATTAGTAATGTTGAACATTTTTTTTTCATATACCCGTTGGCCATTTGTATGTATCATTCTGAGAAATGTTTACACAGATACTTTGCTTATTTTTATTTTTATTTTTATTTTTATTTTGAGACGGAGTCTCGCTCTGTCGCCCAGGCTGGAGTGCAGTGGCCGGATCTCAGCTCACTGCAAGCTCCGCCTCCCGGGTTCACGCCATTCTCCGGCCTCAGCCTCCAGAGTAGCTGGGACTACAGGCGCCCGCCACCTCGCCCGGCTAGTTTTTTGTATTTCTTAATAGAGACGGAGTTTCACCGTGTTAGCCAGGATGGTCTCGATCTCCTGACCTCGTGATCCGCCCATCTCGGCCTCCCAAAGTGCTGGGATTACAGGCTTGAGCCACCGCGCCCGGCACTTTGCTTATTTTTAAATTGAAATATTTGATTGGTTTTGCCACTGAGTTTTTTGAGTTATTATATGTATTGAATATTAAATCCTTTCAGATATATAGTTCACAACTATTTTCTCACATTTTACATGTTGTCTCTTCCCTCTGTTGATTGTTTCCATGGTTGTGCAGAAGCTTTATAGTTTGATATAATCCTCATAACTAACTTTGTGTTTGTTACTTGTGCTTTTCCAGACCTATTTTTAAAAAAGTATTGCCAAGAACAATATCAACAATGTCTGTCCTTTTTTCTCTGGTTTTACAGTTTCAGATGTTATGTTTAACTTTTAAATTCATTTTGAGTTCATTTATGTATACAGCGTGAGAAGAATGCATTCTTCTGCCTGTGGATATCCAGATTTCCCAACACCACTTATTAAAGAGACTGTCCTTTCCCTGTTATGTGTTCCTCACAGTGTTGCGAAGAACAAATATGACCATACATATGTAAATTTATTGTGGGGCTCTTTATTCTTTTCCTTGGTTGATATGGCTGTGGCTGTTCTTAGTCCAGTAACATGCTACTTTGATTATTATTGCTTTGTAGTACATTTAAAATCAGATAGTATGATGCTTCCAACTTTGTTTATTTTGCTCATGATTTGACTATTCAGGGTCTATTTTGGTTCCAAATAAATTGTAAGATATTTTTCTATTTCTGTATAAAAAGTCATTGAGGCCGGGCGCGGTGGCTCAAGCCTGTAATCCCAGCACTTTGGGAGGCCGAGGCGGGTGGATCACGAGGTCAGGAGATCGAGACCATCCTGGCTAACATGGTGAAACCCCGTCTCTACTAAAAATACAAAAAAAAAAAACTAGCCGGGCGTGGTGGCGGGCGCCTGTAGTCCCAGCTACTCGGAGGCTGAGGCAGGAGAATGGCGTGAACCTGGGAGGCGGAGCTTGCAGTGAGCCGAGATCGCGCCACTGCACTCCAGCCTGGGTGACACAGCGCGAGACTCCGTCTCAAAAAAAAAAAAAATAAAAAAAAATAAAAAGTCATTGAAATTTTGGCAGGGATCACTTGGGATAGTAGGGGTGTTATAACAGTATTAATTCTTTTAATCCATGAACACAGGGCATCTTTCCATTTATTTGTTTCTTTTTCACTTCGTACATTTATTGAAACAATTATATTGTTTTTGTCTTTCATTATGTTAGTGTGGTATATCACATTTATTTATGTGTGTAAGTTAAACCATCCTTGCAGTCCTAGGAACAAATAACTCTGGTGAATGATATATTTTTTATTGTGTTGTTGAGTTTGGTTTACTAGTATCTTGTTGAGGATTTTTGCATCTATGTTTATCAGGCATATTGGTCAATAATTGTTTTTTTCACTTGTAGTGTCCTTGTTTGGCTTCGGTATGAGATTAATGCTACCTTCATTAAATGAGCTTGAAAGTGTTCCTTTAAAAAATGTGTAAGATTTCAAGAGGGATTGGCATTAATTCTTTACATATTTGGTAGCATTTACCAGGAAAGTAACCAGGTCCTGGAAATTCCTTTGTTTGGGAGGTTTTTGAAACTGATTCAATATCTTTAATTCTGATTATTCTGTTCAAATTTTCTATGTCTTCTTAGTTGCATCTTGGTAGGTTGTATGATTTTAGGAATTTATCCATTACTTCTAGATTATACAGTTTGTTGGTATATAATTTTTTATAGTAGTCACTAATGATCTTTCTCTATTTCTGTGGGCACCAGGCCCACACACCTACTGGCTCAGGCACTGATGCTGCTCACTCAGTAACTCACATAGCAAGCCTGCCTTCAGATTTTGCCAAATGACTTGCTTGGAATCTCTGGGTGAACTGACTGGTATAGGGTTTTCCCTGCTATAGCCAGCCTATAAAGACTGGAAGAAGTGCCTTCTTCTTTAAATGTGCAGATCCCAACACAAAGCCACAAGCATTATGAATAATCAGGGAAAATAGCACCATCAAAGGAATGAAAGAAAGCACCAGTTACTGATCTTGAAGAAATGGAGATCTACAAATTGCTTGAGAAGTAATTCAAAATAATGTTCAGAAAGCTCAATGAGCTACAAGAGAACAAAAATAGACAACTAAGTAAAGTTATTTTTTTTTTTTAGATGACTGAAAATCTGGAAGGGGCATTAAGATGGCTGACTAGAAGCATGTGTTACTTGCCTCCTCCAGAAAGACAGACCAAAAGAGCAAGTAGATAATTATACTTCAAATAGACCATGTAAGAGAGAACACTGGAATTTAACAGAGAAAAGACAGGAAACATCTTAAGTAAAAAAGAAGAGCGATGTGAGGCAGCCTGCTTAGTTGAGATCTGGTGGGAGCCTGGACAGGCTTTCCCATGCAGGTAAAGGGTCAATGAGAGAGCCCTGGTGATCTACCATCCCACAGCAGACTCCACCAGTCCTAGCCATGGGAGAGCCCATAGATCTTCACAGGCTCTGAGACTAACATAGGGAGCTGTCAAGAGACCACACAAAGGTATTGCTCCAGAGAGGGAAACTCACATTGGGTCAAATAGCCTCTGAGTCTTAAGTAGCTACAGCAAGGCATGATATTAAAAGCCCAGTCCCCACGAGACTAAATCCTGCTTGAGTGCCCGGTGGCCCCTTATCTCCATATTTCTGGAGCCCCATTGACGTTCCTGTCCTTAGCCACTGACGCAGTTGACTACTGCTGCCAAGGCTGAATTACCAATCCTGCTACCCCCAGCAGCAAAGTTGCCATGCATTTTCATGTATACTGAGAACAAACCCTGCTCCCTACAGCAGCAGTTGCTACAGACTTCCACTGCTGGGGCCAAAGCACAAATGAAATGCATGCTCCCCAGACATCTGCATATGCCTGAGGCCACTGAAAGCAATCCCACCCTATGCTGCCCCAACTCTAGCATTCTACCAAGGGCTTAAGTATTACCCTGCTTACAACAGCCAGCTCTTGCGTGTGACACTGGGGTGGGGGGTTGAGGGTTGGAGCTAAGGACAGGTTTGCCCAGCCCAGTGTCATCCCCTGAGACACTGAGCAAGTTGGCTAGAGGCCTGGGGACAACCCAGCTTAGTCTACTACCATTGGCCCACCTGTGGGACTGGGGACTGGCCCACTCAGCCCATTAAAACCACCAACAACAGTGTGGATCACTTGGGAGCCATAAAGTTGTCCTGCCACTGTTACTGACATTATGCATGACATGTCTGCTGCCCAGGGGCCTGAGATCCTGCCCACCCACATGACCCACAGCTGCCACTACTGGCACCTGAGCAAGCTGCCTGAAAGCCCCAAAATTGCTCTGCCTGAACCCACTGATACCAGTGCCAGTCGATGCCACCCTGGGGCTGAAGAATAGGTATGCTCAGCACACCTCTGCCACCACTGAGGCCCACAGACAGGCCCACCCAGCATCCTCATTCCCAGAAAAGCTGTAACAAAGTCTCCACTAACAACTTCACCCTAAGTTACTGAGGAAATTACAGATACTACTGATGCTGTTTACAGCTGAAAAAAATCATGAAGTCTACACTACTGCATGCATCCAGAATCCAAGCCAAAGTACTTTACTCAAAAAAATACCATAGATACATCGTCAGAAAAAAAGTCCTGTTCTACAAAAGCAAATTCAAAAAAATTAGAATAAGTTCCTGTTACACCAGATGCACAGATATCAATGATCAATGTAAAGACACAAGAAAGATGAAAATTCAAGGAAATATAATACCTCTAAAACAAAATAATTCTCCAGCAATAGATCCCAATGAAAAATAAATTTACAAAATCCTGGAAAAGAATTTAAATTAGTATACTGAAGAAGCTCAGTGAGATGCAAAAGAATATAGAAAAAATAAGAGAATACAGAAAAGTAATAAATCAGAAAAAACAGTTCCACATATAAATGAGAAATTAACCAAAAAAGAACCTGAATAGCCATACCATTCTGATAAAAAGAACAAAGCTGGAGGTATCACACTGCCTGGTTTCAAAATATATTAAAATGCTATAGTAACAAAAACAGCATAACATTGTTATAAAAACAGACACATAGGCCAGTGGGTGAAAATAGAGAAACAAGAAATGAATCCACATATTTACAGACAACTAATTTTCCATGAAGGTACCAAGAATGTACTTTGGGAAAAGGACACCCTCTCTAGTAAATGATGCTGGAAAACTTAGATATTCATGTGCAGAAGAATACAAGTGGGCCCCTATTTCTCACCACGTACAAATATTCAAGATGGATCAGACTTAAACGTTAGACCCCGAACTATAAAAATACTAGAAGAATAGTGCTGCAATAAACATACGTGTGCATGTGTCTTTATAGCAGCATGATTTATAATCCTTTGGGTATATACCCAGTAATGGGATGGCTGGGTCATATGGTACATCTAGTTCTAGATCCTTGAGGAATCGCCATACTGTTTTCCATAATGGTTGAACTAGTTTACAATCCCACCAACAGTGTAAAAGTGTTCCTATTTCTCCACATCCTCTCCAGCACCTGTTGTTTCCTGACTTTTTAATGATCACCATTCTAATTGGTGTGAGATGGTATCTCATTGTGGTTTTGATTTGCATTTCTCTGATGGCCAGTGATGATGAGCATTTTTTCATGTGTCTGTTGGCTATATGAATGTCTTCTTTTGAGAAATGTCTGTTCATATCCTTTGCCCACTTTTTGATGGGGTTGTTTGTTTTTTTCTTGTAAATTTGTTTGAGTTCTTTGTAGGTTCTGGATATTAGCCCTTTGTCAGATGGGTAGATTGCAAAAATTTTCTCCCATTCACTGTTCACTCTGATGGTAGTTTCTTTTGCTGTGCAGAAGCTCTTTAGTTTAATGAGATCCCATTTGTCAATTTTGGCTTTTGCTGCCGTTGCTTTTGGTGTTTTAGACATGAAGTCTTTGCCCATGCCTATGTCCTGAATGGTACTACCTAGGTTTTCCTCTAGGGTTTTTATGGTATTAGGTCTAACATTTAAGTCTCTAATCCATCTTGAATTAATTTTCGTATAAGGAGTAAGAAAAGGATCCAGTTTCAGCTTTCTACTTATGGCTAGCCAATTTTCCCAGCACCATTTATTAAATAGGGAATCCTTTCCCCATTTCTT
>NW_020254929.1:0-1194 GCF_003255815.1 Theropithecus gelada
AAGCTTCTTTCTCTTTCTCATCGGAGGATATTTCCTTTGGCACTATACCCTTCAAAGGGATCCGAAATATCTGTTCTCAGATTCTACAGAAATAAGGCTAGCAAAGAGATCCACGAAATACAGATGTAACTCTGTGAGATGAATTAACAGAACACTAAGCAGTCTCTCAGAAAGCTTCTTTCCAGATTTCATCGGAGGATATTTCCTTTTTCACCATAGCCCTCTATGGGCTTCCAAATATCACTTTGCGAATTCACAAGAACAGTCTTAGCGAAAGGCTTCTTGAGGGGAAAGCTGTAAGTCTGTGCGATGATTTCACAGAACACAAAGAAGTTTCTCAGAAAGCTTCTTTGTATTTGTTATCGGATTATATTTACTTTTGCCCTATAGTCGTCAAATGATCCGGAATATCTGTTCTCAGATTCCACAGAAATAAAGCTAGCAAAGAGATCCACGAAATACAGATGTAACTCTGTGAGATGAATTATCAGAACACTAAGCAGTTTCTCAGAAAGCTTCTTTCCAGATTTCATCGGAGGATATTTCCTTTTTCAACATAGCCCTCTAGGGGTTCCAAATATCACTTTGCCAATTCCACAAGAAGTGTCTTAGCGAAAGGCTTCTTGACGGGAAAGCTGTANTTCATCGGAGGATATTTCCTTTTTCACCATAGCCCTCTATGGGCTTCCAAATATCACTTTGCGAGTTCACAAGAACAGTCTTAGCGAAAGGCTTCTTGTGGGGAAAGCTGTAACTCTGTGCGATGATTTCACAGAACACAAAGAAGTTTCTCAGAAAGCTTCTTTGTATTTGTTATCGGATTATATTTACTTTTGCCCCATAGTCGTCAAATGATCCGGAATATCTGTTCTCAAATTCCACAGAAATAAAGCTAGCAAAGAGATCCACGAAATACAGATGTAACTGTGTGAGATGAATTATCAGAACACTAAGCCGTTTCTCAGAAAGCTTCTTTCCAGATTTCATCGGAGGATATTTCCTTTTTCAACATAGCCCTCTAGGGGTTCCAAATATCACTTTGCCAATTCCACAAGAACTGTCTTAGCGAAAGGCTTCTTGACGGGAAAGCTGTAACTCTGTGAAATGATTTCGCAGAACACAAAGAAGCTTCTCAGAAAGCTTCTTTCTCTTTTTTATCGGAGGATATTTCCTTTGGCCCTATAGTCTTCAAAC
>NW_020254930.1:0-674 GCF_003255815.1 Theropithecus gelada
TCATAAAGCTTCTTTCTCTTTGTTATCGGAGGATATTTCCTTTGGTCCTAGAGTCTATACAGGGATCCGATATATCTGTTCTCAGATTCCACAGAAATAAGGCTAGAAAAGAGATCCACGAAATACAAATGTAACTCTGTGAGATGAATTAACAGAACCGTCAGCAGTTTCTCAGAAAACTTCTTTCCAGATTTCATCTGAGGATATTTCCTTTTTCACCATAGCCCTCTATGTTCTTCCAAATATCACTTTGCCAATTCCACAAGAACTGTCTTAGCGAAAGGCTTATTGAGGAGAAAGCTGTAACTCTGTGACATGGTATCACAGACCATAAAGAACTTTCTCAGAAAGCTTCTTTCTCTTTGTTTTCGGAGGATATTACCTTTGTCCCTATAATCTGCAAAGGGATCCGAAATATCTGTTCTCAGATTCCACAGAAATAAGGCTAGCAAAGAGATCCACGAAATACAGATGTAACTCTGTGAAATGAATTAACATAACAATCAGCAGTTTCTCAGAAAGCTTCTTTCCAGATTTCATCGGAGGATATTTCCTTTTTCACCGTAGCTCTCTATTGGCTTCCAAATTTCACTTTGCCAATTCCACAAGAACTGTCTTAGCGAAAGGCTTCTTGAGGGGAAAGCTGTAACTCTGTGAGATGATTTCACAGAACA
>NW_020254930.1:772-1193 GCF_003255815.1 Theropithecus gelada
CTTCTTTCTCTTTCTTATCGGAGGATATTTCCTTTGGCCCTGTAGTCTTCAAAGGGATCCGAAATATCTGTTCTCAGATTCCACAAAAATAAGGCTAGCAAAGAGATCCACGAAATACAGATGTAACTCTGTGAGATGAATTAACAGAACACTAAGCAGTTTCTCAGAAAGCTTCTTTCCAGATTTCATCTCAGGATATATCCTTTTTCAAAGTAGCCCTCTATGGGCTTCCAAATATCACTTTGCCAATTCCACAAGACCTGTGTTAGTGAAAGGCTTCTTGAGGGGAAAGCTGTAACTCTGTGAGATGAGTTCACAGAACACAAAGAAGTTTCTCAGAAAGCTTCTTTCTCTTTGTTATCGGAGGATATATCCTTTGGCCCTATAGTTTTCGAAGGGTTCCGAAATATCTGTTCTCAGA
>NW_020254931.1:0-1194 GCF_003255815.1 Theropithecus gelada
CTGAGACACTTCTTTGTGTTCTGTGAAATCATCTCACAGAGTTACAGCTTTCCCCGCAAGAAGCCTTTCCCTAAGACAGTTCTTGTGGAATTGGCAAAGTGATATTTGGAAGCCCATAGAGGGCTATGGTGAAAAAGGAAATATCCTCAGATGTAATCTGCAAAGAAGCTTCCTGAGAAACTGCTCTGTGATGTGTGATTTCCACTCACAGAGTTACATCTGTATTTCGTGGATCACTTTGCTAGCATTATTTCTGTGGAATCTGAGAACAGATATTTCGGATCCCTTTGAAAACCATAGGGCCAAAGGATATATCCTCCGATAACAAAGAGAAAGAAGCTTTCTGAGAAACTTCTTTGTGTTCTCTGAAATCATCTCACAGAGTTACAGCTTTCCCTCAAGAAACCTTTCGCTCAGACAGTTCTGGTGGAATTGGCAAAGTGATAGTTGGAAGCCCATAGAGGGCTATGGTGAAAAAGGAAATATCCTCAGATGAAATATGGAAAGAAGGCTTCTGAGAAACTGCTTAGTGTTCTGTTAATTCATCTCACAGAGTTACATCTGTATTTCATGGATCTCCTTGCTAGCCTTATTTCTGTGGAATCTGAGAACAGATATTGCGGATCCTTTTGAAGACTATAGGGCCAAAGGAAATATCCTCCGATAACAAAGAGNAAGAAGCTTTCTGAGAAACTTCTTTGCGTTCTGTGAAATCATCTCACAGAGTTACAGCTTTCCCCTCAAAAGCCTTTCGCTAACACAGTTCTTGAGGAATTGGGAAAGTGATATTTGGAAGCCCATAGAAGGCTATGGTAAAAAAGGATATATCCTCAGATGAAATATGGAAAGAAGGTTTTTGAGAAACTGCTTAGTGTTCTGTTAATTCACCTCACAGAATTACATCTGTATTTCGTGGATCTCTTTGCTAGCCTTTTTTCTTTGGAATCTGAGAACAGATATTTCGGATCCCTTTGAAGACTATAGGGCCAAAGGAAATATCCTCCGATGACAAAGAGAAAGAAGCATTGTGAGAAACTTCTTTGTGTTCTGTGAAATCATCTCACAGAGTTACAGCTTTCCCCCTAAGAAGCCTTGCGCTAAGACATTTCTTGTGGAATTGGCAAAGTGATATTTGGAAGCCCATAGAGGGCTACGGTGGAAAAGGAAATATCCTGAGATGAAATCTGGAAAGAA
>NW_020254932.1:0-778 GCF_003255815.1 Theropithecus gelada
TGCTGAGTGTTCTGTTAATTCATCTCCCAGAGTTACATCTGTATTTCGTGGATCTCTTTGCTAGCCTTATTTCTGTGGAATCTGAGAGCAGATATTTCGGATCCCTTTGGGGACTATATGGCCAAAGAAAATATCCTCCGAAAAAAAGGAAAAAGAAGCTTTCTGAGAAACTTCTTTGTGTTCTGTGAAATCAACTCACAGAGTTACTGCTTTCCCCTCAAGAAGCCTTTCGCTAAGACTGTTTTTGTGGAATTGGCAAATTGATATTTGGAAGCCCATAGAGGGCTACGGTGAAAAAGGAAATATCCTCAGTTGAAATCTGGAAAGAAGCTCTCCGAGGAACTGCTGAGTGTTCTGTTAATTCGTCTCACGGAGTTACATCCGTATTTAGTGGATCACTTTGCTAGCCTTATTTCTGTGGAATCTGAGAACAGATATTTCGGATCCCTTTGAAGACTATAGGGCTAAAGGAAATAACCTCCGATAAGAAAGAGAATGAAGCTTTCTGAGAAACTTCTTTGTGTTCTGTGAAATCATCTCACAGAGTTACAGCTTTCCCCTCCAGAAGCCTTTCGCTAAGAAAGTTCTTCTGGAATTGGCAAAGTGATATTTGGAAGCCCATAGAGGGCTATGGTGAAAAAGGAAATATTCTCAGATGAAATCTGGAAAGAAGCTTTCTGAGAAACTGCTGAGTGTTCTGTTAATTCATCTCACAGAGTGACATCTGTATTTCGTGGATCTCTTTGCTAGCCTTATTTCTGTGGAATCTGAGAACAGA
>NW_020254932.1:861-1193 GCF_003255815.1 Theropithecus gelada
GGTGATATTTGGAAGCCCATAGAGGGCTATGGTGAAAAAGGAAATATCCTCAGATGAAATCTGGAAAGAAGCTTTCTGAGAAACTGCTGAGTGTTCTGTTAATTCATCTCACAGATTTTCATCTGTATTTCGTGGATCTTTTTGCTAGCCTTATTTCTGTGGAATCTGAGAACAGATATTTCGGATCCCTTTGAAGACTATAGGGCCAAAGGAAATATCCTCCAATAACAAAGAGAAAGAAGATTTCTTAGACACTTCTTTGTGTTCTGTGAAATCAACTCACAGAGTTACAGCTTTCCCCTCAAGAAGCCTTTCGCTAAGACAGTTCTTGT
>NW_020254933.1:0-1193 GCF_003255815.1 Theropithecus gelada
GCAGTGCTTGATGATTTGATAACATCGGCCACCTTCTGTCTAATCATAGTACAAATGATTCTCCTACAAGGAAACGGATCTGGTTTCTTCCCTGATCGTTGGAAGAAGCAGCCCACCTAGGAACTGCACCGTCCTCTGCACTTTCACAGTGAAGCCTGTGTCTGTCTCCCAGGAGTGTCATGTGTGTTGTGGGAATCACGGGAATTGCCTCTTTAATTCTTCCTGCTTTTGAGGGCTCGGGCAGCTCTGCCTGTTTCACCCGGGACAAGCAGCAGGTGGTCTCTGGCTGCTGTGGGACTAGGGCTTGTGTTTCACCTGGGACGAGCAGCGGGTGGTCTCTGGCTGCTGTGGGACTAGGGCTTGGGGTGCATCATCACATCCGGTGACCTGTCCAGGTGGGCATCATTGTCTTTTGCCTGTTGGCTGAGGCAGCGGTGATGCCATGGGGGTCATGCTTGTGTCAGGGCTAACCCAGTTCTTCCTGTGCACACCTCTCCTGCTGGAGTGCCTTTCCTTATGATGACGTGTTGAATTAGGGCGGAGAATACAGAGAGGCTCTGGGCGTCTCCTTCCCATTCTTATTCCCTGGAGCTGTGATGCCTGACAAGGGAGCCCATAGCCAGAGGCTCCTTTAAATTTAATTAGAATAAAGATTTGATTACATAGCCAAACACATTTGAAAATAACTTCACAGATTAAATTCCGGATTCAGCCCTTCAGGCCCAGTGGCCATGTTTCGGGGCTCAGCAGCTGTAGGTGGCTGTTATCTTTCTGTGTTGGCTGAGCAGATTGGGACGTTTCCAGTTCAGCTGGCAGTTCTCTTGAATGGCTCTGCCTGTGGTGGGGGCACCTTGGCTGGAGAGCCTCGTGGGGATCCTTTAGGCCTCTGGCTACAGCCAGGCTTCACGGTTCCTGTGCCCCGGGTCCTCTGGAGGCCCAGATGGATCCCACCACAGAGCCAGCACTGCTAGAGTTGGGTACTGTGTGCAGACAGCAGAGGGGCACGTCTGGGCCTTGCAGGGGCTAGGGTGACTGGTCTCCTTGGCCAGGATCCCGTCTCCAAGTTTTCAGAGGAAATGCATCCACCGTCCACACCGTGCACCAGAGGAAAACTGCAGGCTTCTCTGTGGATGGTGAATTGAGATCATGCAGAGTGACTAGGTTTGGGCTCCTGACCAGCGTGAAACTTGATA
>NW_020254934.1:0-1193 GCF_003255815.1 Theropithecus gelada
TCTCACAGAGTTACAGCTTTCCCCTCAAGAAGGCTTTCGTTAAGACAGTTCTTGTGGAATTGGCAAAGTGATATTTGGAAGCCCATAGAGGGCTATGGTGAAAAATCAAACGTCCTCACATGAAATCTGGAAAGAAGCTTTCTGAGAAACTGTTCTGTGATGTGTGACTTCCACTCCCAGAGTTACATCTGTATTTCGTGGATCTCTTTGCTAGCCTTATTTCTGTGGAATCTGAGAACAGATATTTCGGATCCCTTTGAAGACTATAGGGTAAAAGGAAATATGCTCCGATAACAAAGAGAAAGAAGGTTTCTTAGAAACTTCTTTCTGTTCTGTGAAATCATCTCACAGAGTTACAGCTTTCCCCTTAAGAAGCCTTTCGCTAAGACAGTTCTTCTGGAATTGGCAAAGTGATATTTGGAGCCCGTAGAGGGCTATGGAATAAAAAACAAATATGCGCAGATGAAATCAGGAAAGAATCTTTCTGAGAAACTGCTTAGTGTTGTATTAATTCATCTGACAGAGTTACATCTGTGTTTTGTGTATCTCTTTGCTAGCCTTATTTCTGTGGAATCTGAGAACATATATTTCGGATCCCTTTGAAGAGTATAGGGCCATAGGAAATATCCTCCGATAAAAAAGAGAAGGAAGCTTTCTGAGAAACGACTTTGTGTTCTGTGAAATAATCTCACAGAGTTACAGCTTTCCTCTCAAGAAGCGTTTCGCTAAGACAGTTCTTGTGGAATTGGCAAAGTGATATTTGGAAGCCCTTAGAGGGCTATGGTGAAAAAGGAAATATCCTTCTATGAAATCTAGAAAGAAACTATCTGAAAAAACTGCTCTGTGATGTGTGACTTCCACTCACAGAGTGTCATCTGTATTTCGTGGATCTCTTTGCTAGCCTTATTTCTGTGGAATCTGAGAACAGATATTTCAGATCCCTTTGAAGACTCTAGGGTCAAAGGAAATATCCTCCGATAACAAAGAGAAAGAAGCTTTCTGAGAAACGACTTTGTGGTCTGTGAAACCATCTCACAGAGTTACAGCTTTCCTCTCAAGAAACCTTTCAATAAGACACTACTTGTGGAATTGGCAAAGTGATATTTGGAAACCCATAGAGGGCTATGGTGAAAAAGGAAATATACTCAGATGAAATCTGGAAAGAAGCTTTCTGAGAAACTGCTTAGTCTTCT
>NW_020254935.1:0-1193 GCF_003255815.1 Theropithecus gelada
TCAATATGAGGTGTGGTTTGAGCCAGTAAGGAGGAAATTCAACTTAGACTCTGCCTCTAGCTGAGGGAGCTTGCCCTAGAACCAGAGATCTAAGCAGCTGTGGGCACCATCTGTCTTAGATGATAACTGTCTTCATCTCTCATCTTTCCCACGAGAACATAAGTAACTTGAGGGCAAAGGCAGAGGTTAATTTCAGAATGTTGTACATGCATCTGAGCAGTCTACCTTGATCTTCTTTCCTATTCCAGCTCTGCTTATGAGTCCCATATCTCCTTGTCTAAATATGCCCTTGAAATACGCTCAAAAGTTGCCTTCAACTCTCTCATGCCTTTCCTTACCTTCCATCTCAGCTACTGCCAAATCATCTTTAGCTTTACTAAGCTCCCATTATCCTTACTGCCCTTATTATATAGTCACTTATAGTTATTCTAATACTTGTTTTCTCACTGCTTTTACAGTGCTGACCGGTCTCTTATCTGCAGCTATGCTTAACATAGTACCCTACACATAATGTACTCAGTATGTATTCATCGAATGAATAAATGAATAAATGAGTGGGAAAAAGTTGAAATAGTCCTGGTTACAGCTGTTGCAATCAAAATGCTAATAACCTATTGTTAAGCTTTTTTTTTTTTTTTTTTTTTTTTTAAATGGTGTCTTTCTTTGTTGCCCAGGCTGGAGTGCGGTGGCATGGTCTCAGCTCACTGCAACTTCTGCCTCCTGGGTTCAAGAGATTCTCCTGCCTCAGCCTCCTGAGTAGCTGGGATTACAGGCACCCACCACCACACCTGACTAATTTTTGTGTTTTTAGTAGAGATGGGGTTTTTTCGTGTTGGCCAGGCTGGAGCTCCTGATCTCAGGTGATCCACTTGCTTTGGCCTCCCAAAGTGCTGGGATAATGGGCGTGAGTCTCCACACTTGGCTGTTAAGCAGCTTGTTATTAAGGCAGTAATAAAATCTTTTGAGGACATGAGGCCCTATTTAGGAGTGGATGAAACTGAAAACACACTCACATTCAGCCTGCTAGTATGTAAATCCCATTTGGTTTTCATTTCTCAGAAAAAGCAAATAGTGAAAAGTTCAGAATTATCAGGTTTCTGTCTGCTAGAACACCTTCTAAAAAAGGCTTGCAAGATAAAGTCTTACGTAACACGTTAAAAAAATTCCTCTCATTATATATTGTGCCAAGCAAC
>NW_020254936.1:0-751 GCF_003255815.1 Theropithecus gelada
CTAGCAAAGAGATGCACCAAATACAGATGTAACTCTGTGAGATGAATTAACAGAACACTAAGCAGTTTCTGAGAAAGCTTCTTTCCAGATATCATGTGAGGATATTTCGTTTTTCACCATAGCCCTCCATGGGCTTCCATATATCACTTTGCCAATTCCACAAGAACTGTCTTATCGAAAGCCTTTTTGACGGGAAAGCTGTAACTCTGTGAGATGATTTCACAGAACACAAAGAAGTTGCTCAGAAAGCTTCGTTCTCTTTGTTATCGGTGGATATTTCCTTTGGCCCTATAGTCTTAAAAGGGATCCGAAATATCTGCTCTCACATTCCACAGAAATATGGCTAGCAAAGAGATCCACGAAATACAGATGTAACTCTGTGAGGTGAATTAGCACAACACTAAGCAGTTTCTCAGAAAGCTTCTTTCCAGATTTCATTTGAGGATATTTCGTTTTTCACCATAGCCCTCTATGGGCTTCGAAATATCACTTTGCCAATTCCACAAGAACTATCTTAGCGAAAAGCTTCTTGAGGGGAAAGCTGTAACTCTGTGAGATGATTTCACAGAACACAAAGAAGTTTCTCAGAAAGCTTCTTTCTCTTTGTTATCGGAGGATGTTTCCTTTGTCCCTATGATCTTCATAGGGATCCAAAATATCTGTTCTCAGATTCCACAGAAATAAGGCTAGCAAAGAGATCCACGAAATACAGATGTAACTCTGTGAGATGAATTAACAGAACACAAAGCAG
>NW_020254936.1:842-1193 GCF_003255815.1 Theropithecus gelada
TGCCAATTCCACAAGAACTATCTTAGCGAAAAGCTTCTTGAGGGGAAAGCTGTAACTCTGTGAGATGATTTCACAGAACACAAAGAAGTTTCTCAGAAAGCTTCTTTCTCTTTGTTATCGGAGGATGTTTCCTTTGTCCCTATGGTCTTCATAGGGATCCAAAATATCTGTTCTCAGATTCCACAGAAATAAGGCTAGCAAAGAGATCCACGAAATACAGATGTAACTCTGTGAGATGAATTAACAGAACACTAAGCAGTTTCTGAGAAAGCTTCTTTCCAGATTTCATCTGAGGATATTTCCTTTTTCACCATAGCCCTCTATGTTCTTCCATATATCACTTTGCCAATT
>NW_020254937.1:0-1193 GCF_003255815.1 Theropithecus gelada
AGACTACAGTGGACCAAAGTGTCAGCAGGAGCCCCGTTACAAGGGGGTAGTGGAAGCCTGGGCTAGAAGTCAGCGTATATTGCACCAGGGTGCCAGCAGTGCAGGGCATAAGAAGTGGCCTCATTCAAAATTTATGTTGAAGGTACAGCGGCAACAGCAATTGCTGATGTAAGAACATGGAATATGAGGCTATGTGAAGAATATTTTTATTTTTTGCCCTGAACAATTTCAGAGAGACACTAGTGCCATTTTCTGAAATGACAACACCTGTATGTGCACGTGGTGCCTGCAAGCTGGGGAGATGTACAATGAAGAGTTTGGTTTTGGACACTAGGGATGAGATACCTGTGGGAGATTCTAGTGGATATGTCGGGACATGAGATCTGGAGTCTGGAGTTCAGCTAGGTGGTTGGAACTGAAGATATAAATGGAGGAAACATTCTGAAATTGAGACAGCATTTAGCACTATAGATTTGGAAAAGATTACATGGAGAATGAATTAAAGAGAAGATTAAAATTTCGGTAATATTGGGTGATTGCCTTAGTGAATTACATGAAAATTGAATAATATTGAGTGATTGCCTGAATGAATTACATGGACTTTGGGTTTAAAAGTTTGATATTCAACATTATTGTAGAGTCTGGAGAAATTTTGACAAGCTGTTTCTGAAAGCCGCTTAGGCTAAGACAGCTGTAAGTGGCTGTTATTCTTTTTCTAGTTGTCTGCTCGTGCCTGTGGGATGAACTGTATACATTAACTGATCTTTCAAGGCTTTCATTGCTGCACTACTCTGCACAGTCCCTAGCAAAGTCTCTCCTTGGGAAGCCAATGGCAGGACTCTAATTCCTAGAATTAAAAAGACCTAAATGCAACACCCGAAACCATAAACTACTAGAAGTGCATATCAGGATAAAGCTTTTGACATTGATGTAGGTAATGATTTCTTGGCTATGGCACTAAAGGCACAGGCAATAAAAGGGAAAATAGACAAGTGTGGCTGTATTGAACGCTAAAGCATCTGCACAGCAAAGAAAGCAATCAACTGCGTGAAAAGATAATCCAGAAAATGAGAGCAAATATTAGCAAAACCTACATGGTAGAAGGGACAAATATCCGAATACATAAGGAAGTCAAACAACTCAATAGCATAAATCAAACAACCTGATTGAAAAACAGACCAAGGACCTGAATA
>NW_020254938.1:0-1193 GCF_003255815.1 Theropithecus gelada
GCTATAGTCTTCATAGGGATCCGAAATATCTGTTCTCAGATTCCACAGACATAAGGCTAGCAAAGAGATCCACGAAATACAGATGTAACTCTGTGAGATGAATTAACACAACACTAAGCAGTTTCTCAGAAAGATTCTTCCCAAATTGCATCTGAGGATATTTCCTATTTCATCACAGCCCTCTAGGGGCTTCCAAATATCACTTTGCCAATTCCACAAGAATTGTCTTAGCAAAAGGCTTCTTGAAGGGAAAGCTGTAACTCCGTGAGATGATTTCACAGAATACAAAGAAGTTTCTCAGAAAGCTTCTTTCTCTTTGTTATGGGAGGATATTTCCTTTAGCCCTATATTCCTCCAAGGGATCCGAAATATCTGTTCTCAGATTCCAAAGAAATAAGGCTAGCTAAGAGATCTAAGAAATACAGATGTATCTCTCTGAGATGAATTAACAGAACACTAAGCAGTTTCTCAAAAAGCTTCCCTCCAGATTTCATCTGAGGATATTTCCTTTTTCACCATAGCCCTCTATGGGCTTTCAAATATCACTTTGCCAATTCCACAAGAACTGTCTTAGGGAAAGGCTTCTTGAGGGGTAAGCTGTAAATCTATGAGATGATTTCACAGAACACAAAGAAGTTTCTCAGAAAGCTTCTTTCTCTTTGTTATCGGAGGATATTTCCTTTTTACCTATAGTCTTCAAAAGGATCCGAAATATCTGTTCTCAGATTCCACACAAATAAGGCTAGCAAAGACATCCACGAAATACAGATGTAACTCTGTGAGAAGAATTAACACAACACTAAGCAGTTTCTCAGAAAGCTTCTTTACAGATTTTATCTGAGGATATTTCCTTTTTCACCATAGCCCTCTAAGGGCTTACAAATATCACTTTGCCAATTCCACAAGAACTGTCTTAGCGAAAGACTTCTTGAGGGCAAAGCTGTAAGTCTGTGAGATGATTTCACGGAACACAAAGAAGTTTCTCAGAAAGCTTCTTTCTCTTTGTTTTCGGAGGATATTTCCATTGGCCCTATAGTCTTCAAAGGGATCCGAAATATCTGTTCTCAGATTCCACAAAAACAAGGCTAGCAAGGAGATCCACGAAATACAGATGTAACTCTGTGAGATGAATTAACAGAACACTAAGCAGTTTCTCAGAAAGCTTCTTTCCAGATTTCATCTGAGGATAATTC
>NW_020254939.1:0-11098 GCF_003255815.1 Theropithecus gelada
GCCTAGCACAGACACATCCCATCCTCCCATCCCACCACCATATATCTCTCAAACTCCCTGAGCCCAGTATAAACACCACCTGGAAAGTCTCCGATAAGGAGACAGCTGTTCAAGGTTACTGAAAGCGCAGGAGCCAAAAGAATTTCTTTGTTCCCCTGCAACTTTCGGGCTATAAAAAGCAAACGCTCGCATTGTTCAGGGCCCTCTTGTATACTGTGTAAGGAGGGACCAAGTTCGAACTTGTAGTAAAGATCCTTGCCGCTTGGCTTTGACTCTGGACTCTGGTGGTCTTCTTTGGGGAACAAACAGTCTGGGCATAACATCTGGGGGCCCGTCTGGGATTCCCCAAGCCCACCAGACCCCTGGTCAACGGATCTGCTGAGATCGATCTACTGATAGGTGAGCTGGCTCGTCTCCGTTTGTCTGTCTGTGTCTGTGTGTCTGTTCTGAATCTGAATCTGTGACTCGTGAGGTCTGAAACTGAGGCTGGCACAGTCCTGGCGGATGCGCTATAGGACGGCCAGTGGAGACCGGTGGGAGACGTCCCCTGGCTCTCTTCTGATTTAAATTGCGATCTGAGTTGCCGGAGCGCGTTCGCGATCCGGGCAACAGCTGAATCTGACCCCGTTCCCCGGGTGCGCGCCTGCGGTCTGAGTCTGACCCCGGTCCCCGGGTGCGCACTTGCGGTCTGAATCTGACCCCGGTTCCCGGGTGCGCGCTTGCGGTCTGAATCTGACCCCGGTCCCCGGGCTCCCGGCTTCTGGCGCCGCGCTCCCGGCCCCGGTCCCCGGGCTCCTGGCTTCTGGCGCACTCCCGGCCCCGGTCCCCAAGCTCCCCGGCTTCCGGCGCCACACTTCTAGCCCCGGTCCCCGGGCTCCCGGCTTCCGGCGCTGCGCTCCCGGCCCCGGTCCCCGGGCTCCCCGGCTTCCGGCGCCACACTTCCGGCCCCGGTCCCCGGGCTCCCGGCTTCCGGCGCGCTCCCAGCCCCGGTCCCCGGGTGCGCGTGCACCCGGCTTCTGGCGCCGCGCGCGCCTCCCGGCCCCGGTCCCCGGGCTCCCGGCTTCCAGCGCGGATTTCCTTTAGAGGGATTCTAACCCACATTCCTTTACAGGAAGAGACATAGAAAGTGAGACTGGGGAGAGGGAGAAAATGAGTGATAGAGAGACCATAAGAGAGAAAGTGAGAAGGGAAATCGGAAAGAGAAAGGGGAGGAAACGGCAGACGTGGAGAGTCAGAGAGAGAGACAGAAAGAGAAAGAGACTGAGTGTGAAGGAGAAAGGACACGGTATGACAGAGAGAGAGAGAGCGCGCGCGAATGAGATAGAGACTTAAAGAAGAGACCCTGTGAGTCTGTCAATCAAGGATTTGGACAGAAACGGAAAGATTAGAGAGAAGGATAGAGGGAGGGAGCAGGCGGAGGGGAGGCGGCCGGCACTCACGGGCCCGCTAAAAAGGAAAGTAACTTTGAAGGGCCGGCGGGGCGGATGCGAGGGTGCACTTCGCGGACTAGCCCCCCCCAGCCGCCTGACTCCACGGTGGCTTTACCCCTCCGGGAAATAGGACCCCCAGATGACACAGGAATCCCCAGGCTCCAGTACTGGCCATTCTCCACCAGTGATCTGTATAACTGGAAGACTCAGAGTGCTCGGTTTTCAGACAACCCCAAAGATTTACTGTCTTTACTGGATAGTGTCATGTTCACCCACCAGCCCACTTGGGACGATTGTCAGCAGCTCCTCCGAATCTTGTTTACCACGGAAGAGCGAGAGAGAATACAGGTAGAAGCTAGAAAGCTGGTCCCAGGGGATGACGGTCAACCGACTGCCAACCCCGACCTCATAAACGCGACCTTTCCTCTGACCAGGCCGGCATGGGACTACAACACGGCAGAAGGTAGGGGACGGCTACGCCTTTATCGCCAGACTCTAATGGCAGGTCTCCGGGCAGCTGCTCGCAAGCCCACTAATTTGGCTAAAGTATATTCTATTCTGCAAGAAAAGACAGAGAGCCCAGCCACCTACTTAGAAAGATTAATGGAAGCTTTTAGACAGTACACCCCCGTAGATCCAGAGGCTCCAGGAAGTCAGGCAGCTATTGTAATGTCATTCGTAAATCAGGCAGCCCCAGATATTTAAAAAACTCCAAAAATTAAAAGACTCGGAAGGAAAGCGGATTCAGGACCTCCTTCAGATAGCCCAGCGGGTTTATAATAACAGAGATACTCCAGAGGAAAGGCAATTTAAGGCCACTGAGCCAAGGTCCTGGCAGCAGTAGTACAGAAAAAAAACATCTACAGCCAGAGTACACCCAACCTAGGCGGCCCCCCCCAGGCATGATAATCTGAGAAAAGACCAATGTGCCTACTGCAAGGAGGCTAGCCACTGGGTAAGAGACTGCCTCGCTGCTGCCCAACCCGGACCTGGACGCCCCACTCCACGACTGCACCAAGATACTAACTCAGTTGCATGGAGTTCGAGAAGACCTGCAGGACCGCCCACTTCCTGACGCCGACCTCGTCTGGTTCACTGATGGGAGCAGCTTCATGAATCAGGGCCAGAGGTACGCTGGAGCGGCAGTGACTTCAGAGACTAAGGTAATCTGGGCGGAACCCCTGCCCCCGGGGACATCGGCCCAGAAGGCCGAACTGATAACGCCCACCCAAGCTCTTACCTTAGGGGCGGGGAAAAAGCTGACGGTATATACAGACAGCCTATATGCTTTTGCAACAGCGCATATACATGGGGCCATTTACAGGGAGCGGGGGTTACTGACGGCTAAAGGAAAAGAAATAAAAAACAAGCAAGAAATCCTAGCCCTGCTAACAGCCCTATGGAGGCCAGAAAAGTTAGCCATTGTGCATTGCCCAGGGCATCAGAAACTAACTACTCCAACTGCTCAAGGCAACTTTCTGGCGGACCAAACTGCAAGAAAGGTGGCGAAGGCTCCCAGCCAACTCCTTGCACTCCAGCTCCCTGACCCGGGCCCCCAGGACTTGCCATATTTCCCTGATTATTCAGAACAAGATCTCCAGTGGATTGACAAGCTTCCCCTGAAACAGATCCAGAATGGGTGGTGGACTGATACTAATGACCAAACCATCCTACCAGAAAAATTAGGACAAGTGTTAAAACACATCCACCGAACCACCACCTGGGTGCTCGGCGGATGATAGACCTGATCAGACGCTCTAAGCTCAAATTCAGACATACAGCCGAGATGGCCAGCAACATCGTGACAAGTTGCAAAGTCTGCCAGCTTAACAACGCCTACCCCCAATCCCAGGCTGCAACGGGAACAAGGCTCAGGGGAACCAGGCCCGGTATCTACTGGGAAGTAGATTTTACTGAGATAAAGCCAGGAAAATACGGGTATCGGTACTTACTTGTCTTTGTAGATACTTTTTCAGGGTGGACTGAAGCATTCCCCACCAAGAAAGAGACTGCTCAGGTTGTAGCAAAGAAAATCCTGGAAGATATCCTCCCCAGATATGGCTTCCCCGTCCAGATAGGGTCAGATAATGGGCTGGCCTTCGTCGCTAAGGTAAGTCAGGATTTGGCTTCCATCCTTGGGGCAAATTGGAAACTACATTGCGCTTACAGGCCCCAGAGTTCAGGACAGGTAGAGAGAATGAATCGGACCTTAAAAGAGACCTTAACTAAATTGACTATGGAGACTGGCGCTAATTGGGTGGTCCTTCTCCCCTACGCTCTGTTCCGGGCCCGTAACACCCCTTACAGACTGGGCCTTACTCCTTATGAAATTATGTATGGCAGACCCCCACCCTTAGTTCCCAGCCTAAAAGATGATCTGCTCAAGTCCGAAACAGAAAATGTCTCTGAACTCTTGTTTTCCCTACAAGCCTTGCAGAAAATTCATCAAGAAATCTGGCCCAAGCTGAAGGAACTATATGAGACCGGTCCCCCGCCGACACCCCATCCGTACCAGCCGGGAGACTAGGTCCTAGTCAAGCGACACCGACAAGAGACCCTAGAACCCAGGTGGAAAGGACCACTCCAGGTACTCTTGACCACACCCACCGCCCTGAAGGTAGAAGGCATCGCATCGTGGATCCACTACACCCACGTCAAGCCAGTGGACCCAACCTCCGATCTTCTGGGACCAATCACAGCGGCGGCTGAAGCACCGGACGCGTGGACTGTGGACAGAGCTAAGAACAACCCCTTAAAACTCACCCTGCGCCGGCAGCATAGCTCACTGCAAACATGCAGTTAGGTAGTCTAACCCTAACGTTAGTCGCCCTAGTGGCCGCTGGAGAAATCACAAAACCAGCTCGTAATCCCTTTGTCTGGAGATTCTGGCTTTATGAAAACTGAACCCACCCTGGGCAACCTCATAAGCCCGGAAAATTATTGGCCAGTGCTGATTGCCCTTCCTCAGGGTGCAACAGCCCAATTCTACTAAATTTTACTGGTTTCCAAATAGCCAAACCTATGACAGCAACAATATGCTTTGAGTTTGATCAGACTAAATATAATTGTAAACACTATTGGTGGCACCAAAATGCCGGCTGTCCTTATAACTATTGTAACATCCATAGACCCCGTTATTGGGGAGAGAAAAAACAGTTAGACCCTAAGTGGCCCTTCCATCGTAGACGGGATGGAGACTTTTCATATACATGGATAGTTAGAGACCCCTGGAACTCCCGCTGGACCACGCCTCAACATGGGGCTGTATACTACTCCCCCTCCTCCACATGGCCTAGCAGTCACCTCTATCTGTGGCGAGGCCTAGTGCAAGTACTGCCCCTGGTCCACGGGAATATCCAACGACAGGAAAACAGACTAACACAAGACTTACGTCCTTTCTCCTGGTTAAAGTTATTACAAGAAGGACTAGAACTTGCTAACCTTACAGGACTTCATAGCCTGTCTGGCTGCTTTCTGTGCGCCACTCTAGGGCGTCCACTGCTAACTGCTGTCCCTCTGCCATGGGGATCCTCTACCTTTGCCCAAGCTAACAACCTCCGAAACCTCTCGTATGCTCCTATCCTGAACGTGCCCCTATACCTAAACCCCAGTCAGGAAAAGTTTCCCTACTGTTTCTCAGGAACCAATTCCAGCCTCTGCAGCATCACTGCAACGCCCCCTAATATCACCTTAAGGGCTCCATCAGGCATATTCTTCTGGTGTAATGGAACCTTATCTAAGAACCTACCTAGTCCTTCTGTTAATAACCTACTGTGTCTCCCTGTCACATTAGTTCCCCGGTTGACTCTACTAACTGCTGGCGAGTTCCTAGGATATACCGGTAACTGGACTAGTGCTGTTATTCACCCAGACCCTAGACCAAGACCTGCACGAGCCATATTTCTCCCCCTCATTGCAGGAATCTCCCTCACCGCATCCTTCATTGCGGCCGGACTGGCGGGGGGAGCCCTAGGTCACACCCTCATAGAAAGTAACAAGTTGTACCAACAATTTGCCGTTGCTATGGAGGAGTCGGCTGAGTCCCTTGCCTCCCTTCAGCGGCAGCTCACGTCCCTAGCTCAGGTAACCTTGCAGAACCGGAGAGCCCTAGACCTACTCACTGCAGAAAAAGGTGGTACGTGTATATTTCTAAAAGAAGACTGTTGTTTCTACATAAATGAATCAGGACTTGTAGAGGACCGGGTCCAACAGTTACGCAAGTTAAGCACTGAAGTAAAAACACGGCAGTTTGCTTCAGCTGCAGACCAATGGTGGAATTCCTCTATGTTTTCTCTGTTAGCCCCCTTCCTTGGACCCCTGCTAAGTCTACTATTTCTGCTTACCGTAGGACCTTGTGTTGTTAACAGAATTTTACAATTTGTTAAAGAAAGATTTGACACCGTACAACTCATGGTCCTCAGAGCCCAATACCAACCTGTAAACGCTGAAACAGAATCAGACTTATAAGACCCAAGATTGGCTCTAAAGATACCTGAAAAGAAGGGGGTAATGAAAGGAGCTGGGCACATTCCTCAGCCCCGGGCTCAAAACTCCCTGAGCCTAGCACAGACACATCCCATCCTCCCATCCCACCACCATATATCTCTCAAACTCCCTGAGCCCAGTATAAACACCACCTGGAAAGTCTCCGATAAGGAGACAGCTGTTCAAGGTTACTGAAAGCGCAGGAGCCAAAAGAATTTCTTTGTTCCCCTGCAACTTTCGGGCTATAAAAAGCAAACGCTCGCATTGTTCAGGGCCCTCTTGTATACTGTGTAAGGAGGGACCAAGTTCGAACTTGTAGTAAAGATCCTTGCCGCTTGGCTTTGACTCTGGACTCTGGTGGTCTTCTTTGGGGAACAAACAGTCTGGGCATAACATCTGGGGGCCCGTCTGGGATTCCCCAAGCCCACCAGACCCCTGGTCAACGGATCTGCTGAGATCGATCTACTGATAGGTGAGCTGGCTCGTCTCCGTTTGTCTGTCTGTGTCTGTGTGTCTGTTCTGAATCTGAATCTGTGACTCGTGAGGTCTGAAACTGAGGCTGGCACAGTCCTGGCGGATGCGCTATAGGACGGCCAGTGGAGACCGGTGGGAGACGTCCCCTGGCTCTCTTCTGATTTAAATTGCGATCTGAGTTGCCGGAGCGCGTTCGCGATCCGGGCAACAGCTGAATCTGACCCCGTTCCCCGGGTGCGCGCCTGCGGTCTGAGTCTGACCCCGGTCCCCGGGTGCGCACTTGCGGTCTGAATCTGACCCCGGTTCCCGGGTGCGCGCTTGCGGTCTGAATCTGACCCCGGTCCCCGGGCTCCCGGCTTCTGGCGCCGCGCTCCCGGCCCCGGTCCCCGGGCTCCTGGCTTCTGGCGCACTCCCGGCCCCGGTCCCCAAGCTCCCCGGCTTCCGGCGCCACACTTCTAGCCCCGGTCCCCGGGCTCCCGGCTTCCGGCGCTGCGCTCCCGGCCCCGGTCCCCGGGCTCCCCGGCTTCCGGCGCCACACTTCCGGCCCCGGTCCCCGGGCTCCCGGCTTCCGGCGCGCTCCCAGCCCCGGTCCCCGGGTGCGCGTGCACCCGGCTTCTGGCGCCGCGCGCGCCTCCCGGCCCCGGTCCCCGGGCTCCCGGCTTCCAGCGCGGATTTCCTTTAGAGGGATTCTAACCCACATTCCTTTACAGGAAGAGACATAGAAAGTGAGACTGGGGAGAGGGAGAAAATGAGTGATAGAGAGACCATAAGAGAGAAAGTGAGAAGGGAAATCGGAAAGAGAAAGGGGAGGAAACGGCAGACGTGGAGAGTCAGAGAGAGAGACAGAAAGAGAAAGAGACTGAGTGTGAAGGAGAAAGGACACGGTATGACAGAGAGAGAGAGAGCGCGCGCGAATGAGATAGAGACTTAAAGAAGAGACCCTGTGAGTCTGTCAATCAAGGATTTGGACAGAAACGGAAAGATTAGAGAGAAGGATAGAGGGAGGGAGCAGGCGGAGGGGAGGCGGCCGGCACTCACGGGCCCGCTAAAAAGGAAAGTAACTTTGAAGGGCCGGCGGGGCGGATGCGAGGGTGCACTTCGCGGACTAGCCCCCCCCAGCCGCCTGACTCCACGGTGGCTTTACCCCTCCGGGAAATAGGACCCCCAGATGACACAGGAATCCCCAGGCTCCAGTACTGGCCATTCTCCACCAGTGATCTGTATAACTGGAAGACTCAGAGTGCTCGGTTTTCAGACAACCCCAAAGATTTACTGTCTTTACTGGATAGTGTCATGTTCACCCACCAGCCCACTTGGGACGATTGTCAGCAGCTCCTCCGAATCTTGTTTACCACGGAAGAGCGAGAGAGAATACAGGTAGAAGCTAGAAAGCTGGTCCCAGGGGATGACGGTCAACCGACTGCCAACCCCGACCTCATAAACGCGACCTTTCCTCTGACCAGGCCGGCATGGGACTACAACACGGCAGAAGGTAGGGGACGGCTACGCCTTTATCGCCAGACTCTAATGGCAGGTCTCCGGGCAGCTGCTCGCAAGCCCACTAATTTGGCTAAAGTATATTCTATTCTGCAAGAAAAGACAGAGAGCCCAGCCACCTACTTAGAAAGATTAATGGAAGCTTTTAGACAGTACACCCCCGTAGATCCAGAGGCTCCAGGAAGTCAGGCAGCTATTGTAATGTCATTCGTAAATCAGGCAGCCCCAGATATTTAAAAAACTCCAAAAATTAAAAGACTCGGAAGGAAAGCGGATTCAGGACCTCCTTCAGATAGCCCAGCGGGTTTATAATAACAGAGATACTCCAGAGGAAAGGCAATTTAAGGCCACTGAGCCAAGGTCCTGGCAGCAGTAGTACAGAAAAAAAACATCTACAGCCAGAGTACACCCAACCTAGGCGGCCCCCCCCAGGCATGATAATCTGAGAAAAGACCAATGTGCCTACTGCAAGGAGGCTAGCCACTGGGTAAGAGACTGCCTCGCTGCTGCCCAACCCGGACCTGGACGCCCCACTCCACGACTGCACCAAGATACTAACTCAGTTGCATGGAGTTCGAGAAGACCTGCAGGACCGCCCACTTCCTGACGCCGACCTCGTCTGGTTCACTGATGGGAGCAGCTTCATGAATCAGGGCCAGAGGTACGCTGGAGCGGCAGTGACTTCAGAGACTAAGGTAATCTGGGCGGAACCCCTGCCCCCGGGGACATCGGCCCAGAAGGCCGAACTGATAACGCCCACCCAAGCTCTTACCTTAGGGGCGGGGAAAAAGCTGACGGTATATACAGACAGCCTATATGCTTTTGCAACAGCGCATATACATGGGGCCATTTACAGGGAGCGGGGGTTACTGACGGCTAAAGGAAAAGAAATAAAAAACAAGCAAGAAATCCTAGCCCTGCTAACAGCCCTATGGAGGCCAGAAAAGTTAGCCATTGTGCATTGCCCAGGGCATCAGAAACTAACTACTCCAACTGCTCAAGGCAACTTTCTGGCGGACCAAACTGCAAGAAAGGTGGCGAAGGCTCCCAGCCAACTCCTTGCACTCCAGCTCCCTGACCCGGGCCCCCAGGACTTGCCATATTTCCCTGATTATTCAGAACAAGATCTCCAGTGGATTGACAAGCTTCCCCTGAAACAGATCCAGAATGGGTGGTGGACTGATACTAATGACCAAACCATCCTACCAGAAAAATTAGGACAAGTGTTAAAACACATCCACCGAACCACCACCTGGGTGCTCGGCGGATGATAGACCTGATCAGACGCTCTAAGCTCAAATTCAGACATACAGCCGAGATGGCCAGCAACATCGTGACAAGTTGCAAAGTCTGCCAGCTTAACAACGCCTACCCCCAATCCCAGGCTGCAACGGGAACAAGGCTCAGGGGAACCAGGCCCGGTATCTACTGGGAAGTAGATTTTACTGAGATAAAGCCAGGAAAATACGGGTATCGGTACTTACTTGTCTTTGTAGATACTTTTTCAGGGTGGACTGAAGCATTCCCCACCAAGAAAGAGACTGCTCAGGTTGTAGCAAAGAAAATCCTGGAAGATATCCTCCCCAGATATGGCTTCCCCGTCCAGATAGGGTCAGATAATGGGCTGGCCTTCGTCGCTAAGGTAAGTCAGGATTTGGCTTCCATCCTTGGGGCAAATTGGAAACTACATTGCGCTTACAGGCCCCAGAGTTCAGGACAGGTAGAGAGAATGAATCGGACCTTAAAAGAGACCTTAACTAAATTGACTATGGAGACTGGCGCTAATTGGGTGGTCCTTCTCCCCTACGCTCTGTTCCGGGCCCGTAACACCCCTTACAGACTGGGCCTTACTCCTTATGAAATTATGTATGGCAGACCCCCACCCTTAGTTCCCAGCCTAAAAGATGATCTGCTCAAGTCCGAAACAGAAAATGTCTCTGAACTCTTGTTTTCCCTACAAGCCTTGCAGAAAATTCATCAAGAAATCTGGCCCAAGCTGAAGGAACTATATGAGACCGGTCCCCCGCCGACACCCCATCCGTACCAGCCGGGAGACTAGGTCCTAGTCAAGCGACACCGACAAGAGACCCTAGAACCCAGGTGGAAAGGACCACTCCAGGTACTCTTGACCACACCCACCGCCCTGAAGGTAGAAGGCATCGCATCGTGGATCCACTACACCCACGTCAAGCCAGTGGACCCAACCTCCGATCTTCTGGGACCAATCACAGCGGCGGCTGAAGCACCGGACGCGTGGACTGTGGACAGAGCTAAGAACAACCCCTTAAAACTCACCCTGCGCCGGCAGCATAGCTCACTGCAAACATGCAGTTAGGTAGTCTAACCCTAACGTTAGTCGCCCTAGTGGCCGCTGGAGAAATCACAAAACCAGCTCGTAATCCCTTTGTCTGGAGATTCTGGCTTTATGAAAACTGAACCCACCCTGGGCAACCTCATAAGCCCGGAAAATTATTGGCCAGTGCTGATTGCCCTTCCTCAGGGTGCAACAGCCCAATTCTACTAAATTTTACTGGTTTCCAAATAGCCAAACCTATGACAGCAACAATATGCTTTGAGTTTGATCAGACTAAATATAATTGTAAACACTATTGGTGGCACCAAAATGCCGGCTGTCCTTATAACTATTGTAACATCCATAGACCCCGTTATTGGGGAGAGAAAAAACAGTTAGACCCTAAGTGGCCCTTCCATCGTAGACGGGATGGAGACTTTTCATATACATGGATAGTTAGAGACCCCTGGAACTCCCGCTGGACCACGCCTCAACATGGGGCTGTATACTACTCCCCCTCCTCCACATGGCCTAGCAGTCACCTCTATCTGTGGCGAGGCCTAGTGCAAGTACTGCCCCTGGTCCACGGGAATATCCAACGACAGGAAAACAGACTAACACAAGACTTACGTCCTTTCTCCTGGTTAAAGTTATTACAAGAAGGACTAGAACTTGCTAACCTTACAGGACTTCATAGCCTGTCTGGCTGCTTTCTGTGCGCCACTCTAGGGCGTCCACTGCTAACTGCTGTCCCTCTGCCATGGGGATCCTCTACCTTTGCCCAAGCTAACAACCTCCGAAACCTCTCGTATGCTCCTATCCTGAACGTGCCCCTATACCTAAACCCCAGTCAGGAAAAGTTTCCCTACTGTTTCTCAGGAACCAATTCCAGCCTCTGCAGCATCACTGCAACGCCCCC
>NW_020254940.1:0-7467 GCF_003255815.1 Theropithecus gelada
ATACAGTTTTTGCCCCAGACAACTAAGTCATCTTACAGAATGAGTGAATTTTTTCATTTTTTTAGCTATGCAATATTGTCCAATAATTGAGACTTTTAGAACCTAGAGATGATCAGGGTGATTTTTTTTTTTTTTTGGGGGGGGGGGCCAGGAATTCATCAGGAACTGGGTCGGTAGGCACTAATTCTTGTGTTTCTTGTGGTCACTGATCTCTTATTACAGTTTTTTCATGAACATAACATGAAGTGACATTTAGAGACTGGGCTACATGCTCGGCTAATTGCAAAAACAAATTTCTGGTTTTTCCTGGAGTCTCTGGTGCCGGCACATTTAGTTTACTATAGAAAGTCTGAAATACTGGTTCCAAAGAGAGTTTACGAACCTCCTCTTTTACTAAGATATTTACTGTAGGACCTAGTCTTTTCCTATTGATGCCCAGAGATACGTGTTCTCCTTTTTTTTTTTTTTTTTTTTTTTTTACCTTGGGTTTAAGGGATTTGTAATTATTAATTTCAAGGGGTTGCAGCTTCCACTCATATAGGAGGGGCAGCCTTCTCCTGTTTGGAGCTAAACAGGATTTTATTCATCCTTTTTTAAAGTAGTCTAGATGACATAAGACCAGTAATTACACACATTTGCGCATGAGCTTAATTCAGGGCAGATATAATTATTTCCTGCCGTGTAACCTTTTTTTTTTTTTTTTAATTTTTTTTTTTTTTTTTTTTTTTTTTTTTTTTTTTTTTTTTTTTTTTTGAGACGGAGTCTCGCTCTGTCACCCAGGCGGGAGTGCAGTGGCCGGATCTCAGCTCACTGCAAGCTCCGCCTCCCGGGTTCATGCTATTCTCCTGCCTCAGCCTCCTGAGTAGCTGGGACTACAGGCGCCCGCCACCTCGCCCGGCTAGTTTTTTTTTTGTATTTTTTAGTAGAGACGGGGTTTCACCGGGTTAGCCAGGATGGTCTCGATCTCCTGACCTGGTGATCCGCCCGTCTCGGCCTCCCAAAGTGCTGGGATTACAGGCTTGAGCCACCGCGCCCGGCCTTTTTTTTTTTAATTTAAAGAACTGCATCTTATTCTATGCTGATTGCTATTGATAGTGGCAAAAGCATTAAATTTTAGGATTATATGCTTGGAGACTCCTCTTTCTTCTGTCATAGCTATTACTTTATTTGTGTTGCCTAGAAAAGGACCAGTCTTTAATTTTATTTTAAAAACTGTGATCATGGGAGGCTTAAAATGGGTCATAACATGCATCAGGTTGGTTATTTCCTGGGCTACATACCTTGGATAGAATAGCATTATACAAACACGTTTCTTTTAGAGTCCTGGTACACTTACAATAACTATGAAATTATGGGACTGTAGCAATCTTTTGTCCTACTTCAGTGACTTGATGTATATACTGGGAACAGCTTTCAGTCTGAGGAAGGTCAGTTGAAGTCCTTACTGTACAAGTCCAAATTTTAAGGAAAATGAGTCCTGCAATGAGTTTCCTCATGCTTCGGCCATGTGTGGACCAGTCAGCTTCCAGGTGTGACTGGAGCAGGGCTTGTCGTCTTCTTCAGAGTCACTTTGCAGAGGTTGGCGAAGCTGCTCCCATCCATGTACAGCTCCCGGTCTACTGATGTTTAAGGATTGTCTCAGAGGTTGGGCCCACTAGAATAAACTGAGTCCAATACTTTTATACAGTTATGTTTAACTAGGCTCTCTGATACCAGGAGCAAGATGGCAGATTTAGGGTACTGCAAACTTCAATGGTTATGCGGGGATTTTCGCAGAGCAAGCTTTGGTATTTAGTTAGTCTAGCATTTATTAGCTAATGGTGTCCTTTGGTATTTATTAAAATTACCACAGCATGGGGGGACTTCATGTTTAGCTTTTGCCTAAGAGTTAGCTTATCTGCTTCTTATGCTAACAGGGCCATTGCTGCCAGGGCCCTTGGACATGAGGGCCAGTCTTTGGAAACCCTGTCTAGTTGTTTTGAGAGAAGGGCCACTGCCCTTGGCCAGGGCCCTACAGTCTGGGTTAAAACTCCAACTGCCATTTTTTCTCTTTTTGATACATAGAGTGTAAAGAGTTTTATCAGGTCAGGTAGCCTCAGGGCTAGGGCCGACATGAGTTTTTCTTTTTAACTCATGAAAAGCTCGTTGCTGTTGGTTGTAATAGATGTAGTTTATCTAATTTACATTTTTATTGACTGTCATTTACCAAAATATTAACTTAAATCCTGTAACTATTTGATTTCAAGCTTTAAATTGATCTGGTATTCCTTGCGGGGCTCCAGTTGCATCCTAATAGATGTGAGAGTTGAAAGACCTATAAGGGGCTTCTCTCGCTTTACGATGACGTGTTTTTATTTTTTATTTAGTTTTTCCTCTGGTTGATGAAATGCCAGAGTGAAAGGGCTAGCCAAATGGACTAAAGCACAAGTGCCACTCTAGTTATTTGGCAGAATGCCCAGTAAAGGTCCACCACAATACCACCACACATCCACTCACAGATGAAAAAGGGCTAACTGATTGATAAGCTCTTAAAAATTCTTAAGCTCACTGCATCCCTTCAGGTCTCCAAGGAATGCTAAGTCTCCTCCCTGCCGTGAGAGACTCGAAGTGAACTTAGTGTTGGGAGACGGAAGCTGGATGGCCCTCGGGGGGCTGATCTGCAGGGACTTTGGGATATAGCAGAGAGAGCTTGGCATGACTTATTACTCCAGGCTGTAGAATCCTGGAAAAGAGCTACCATGCAGCCCATGCGTGGTTGACTGGAGGACCACCTTAGTGGAAGGGGGACAATCAGGGCCTCTGGCCTGCCATGTGCACAAGCATAACAATTGCTTTTGTTTAACGTGCAGATGGAACATTTGATCCATTTTAACCAGGCATTTGCATCTTGGTATGCTGTCTTAATTGCCAAAGTTTGTTTTAAGTCCTTAACGTCTATGATCCTCTAGTAAAATGAATGTTTCCTTTAGGACCTATCTTTATTAGTTTTTAGACCAAAGAAAGCTAAACACCATTTTATATTTAATAATGCTTCTTGTATGATTTTTATACCAGATAAGCTAAATTTTACCTTTATATTAGTGTGTTATTAATGTTAAACTTAATTTTAATAAAACCTTGTAGACATACTTATCCAATTTTTTATGTTTGACCATAAGGTAAGATTTTTTTTTTTTTTTTTTTGAGACAGAGTCTCACTCTGTCGCCCAGGCTGGAGTGCAGTGGCCGGATCTCAGCTCACTGCAAGCTCCGCCTCCCGGGTTTACGCCATTCTCATGCCTCAGCCTCCCGAGTAGCTGGGACTACAGGCGCCCGCCACCTCGCCCACTAGTTTTTTGTATTTTTTAGTAGAGACGGGGTTTCACCGTGTTAGCCAGGATGGTCTCGATCTCCTGGTGATTCGCCCATCTCGGCCTCCCAAAGTGCTGGGATTACAGGCTTGAGCCACCGCGCCTGGCCCCATAAGGTAAGATTTTATAGAGTCTTTTTATAATTTTTGTTAAAGAGCAGGTTGATGCTTTAAGAAAAACCTGTTGCATTTTTACTTTAATGTCTAGTTCACAGAAAAACTGGATACCTTTTTAACTTTAGCTAATATGTTTACACACAGAATTTTCTTTACAATTAACGTTTTAAAACTTGCTTAAACTTTTAAAACAATAATTTTTTTAACCTTTTAATGTAGGTAAAAATTCACATTCTTATGCCTCCTTATAATCTTTTTACCAAAGGTATATTTTAATTGTCTTATACACTTTGCACATAAACTGGTTTTTCAATAGTACTCAGGGGGCCTTATTACTTTTAAATTATACAACATTTTTTGCATAATTTTTTATAACTTTTTTCTTTCATGACTTTTGCAGACAATTTTTCAAGATGTCTTAACTTTCTGACTTATTACATTTTTTTTTTAATAACGAGTTAATTTATTTCAGGACAAGAATTTACCATATAATATTCTTTTTATATAAATTCTGCCTCCCCTCTTTTTTCTTTTCTTGAAATTTTTTCACATAGTTCCTAGTGGGGTGGGCTTATTTGTGCCTGACCCATGCTTCTTTGAGACAAAACACCACACTCACACCACACGCACACCACAAAACACAAAACAGGTAAAAAGGGCACACACACTTTTGCAGTTTACAACAAACCAAAATCAAAACCAAAATCAGAGTATACAGAAATCTAAGCCAGGTCAAAACCAAAACCAAAGTATCAAGCAATCCAAGTCAAGTCAAAAACAAAAACCAAGGTGCCGGTACAGGCACACCGTGGGTGATCAGGCCACGCTTCCACTCAAATGGAGTAGGCAAGTTCCTAAGACCAGTCCTGTCAAGCAATTTAAACCAAGTCAAAACCAAAACCAAAGTGCTGATAAAGGCACACCGTGGGTGATCAGGCCACGCTTCCACTCAAATGGAGTGGGCAAGTTCCCAAGACTGGTCCTGTCAAGCAATTTCAACCAAGTCAAAACCAAAACCAACACCAAAGTGCCGATAAAGGCATGCCGTGGGTGATCAGGCCATGCTTCCACCCAAATGGAGCAGGCAAGTTCCAAAGACTAGTCTTTCCAAGTTTCAGATGTCTGGAATCCAAGTGCCAGTTCCTTCCCAGTGTTCAGCCACTGTGTTAATCCTCCACGGGAGCCTGCTACGTGCTGCTCTGGTGAGGCATTCCACCGGGGCAATTGCCTACCCAGGAGCGCTCTTTGGATCATGTTACTCAGGTTGGCCGGAGTCCCCTGCAGGATGCTCCACAGGGCAGGCCTAAGCCGCCTAAGGGGCTGCCTCAGTCATCTGTCAGTTACCTCACTTCCCAGTCAGGAAACCAAGAAATGTAGCAGGAGGAGCCACAGACAAAACCTCTCAGAGTTGTAGAAGGAAGGGCTTTATTCAGCTGGGAGCATCGGCAAGCTACTGCCTTAAAATCTGAGTTCTCCAAGTGCACAATTTCTATCCTTTTTAAGGGCTCACAACACTAAAGATTTCATATGAAAGGGTCGTGATCAATTGAGCAATCTAGGGGATACGTGACAGGGGTTTCATGCACTGAGAGAAACAGAACAGGGCAGGGAGCTTGACAATGTTCTATACAATGTCTGGAATCTGTGAATAACATCGGTTTCTAAGTTATGAGCTGATTTTTAACTACTAGGTTTAGGCCAGGCAGGCCCAGGCCAGGTTTTGGGCCTGGCGCTGGGCTGCCTGTCTTTGGTTTCATGTCCTTGTTTTTTCTTAAAACAGGTACTGAGTATAAAATAATATGAGAGGGTCTGTCTCTTTCCTCAGTGTGAGCCACCGTGCTCAGCCTATTTTCAATTGTAATTAACCCCACCAGATAATTGCACAAAGATTACTTCCTCCAAATGTTGTGTTGACTCACACTCAAACTCTAACAGCAGTGTTGTGGGTCCCTGTTTATGGGCAGTCATCAGCATCTATGTACAGTCTTTACTTTCTGCCAATCCGATGGGTGAAAATGATGGTATCTCATTAATTCATTTTTTACTTTCCTGACCACTAGTAAGATTGAACAGGTTTTTACATATTTTTTAGGCTTTGCATCTCCTCTTCTGTTAATTACCTATTCATATACTTTGCCCATTAAGCAATCGAGCTCTCGTCTTTTCTAAAGATCAATTTGTAAGGTTTATTTTATAGTAGGGATATTATCTCTATTTTGTCAGATATATGAGTAGCATTTTATCCCCAAATATTTTCCTTTTGACTTGCATTATGACGTCTTTCATCTTATAGAAAAAATTATTCCTGGCCAGGTGCAGTGGCTCACACCTGTAATCCCAGCACTTTGGGAGGCCAAAGCAGGCAGATTACCTGAGGTCAGGAGTTTAAGACCAGCCTGCTTAACATGGTGTAACCCCATCTCTACTTAAAATACAAAAAATTAGTCAGGCATGGTGGCAGGCGTCTGTAATCCCAGCTACTTGGGAGGCTGAGGCAGGAGAATCGCTTGAACCCGGGAGGTGGAGGTTGCAGTGAGCCAAGATTGCACCACTGCACTCCAGCCTGGGCGACAAGAGAGAAACTCCATCTCAAAAAAAAAAAAAAAAAGTTATCCTGTAGCAGGACGAGCCGCAGACAAAACTACTCAGACATCGAGTTAAAGAAGGAAGGGATTTATTCAGCTGGGGGCATTGGCAAGACTCCTGTCTCAAGAGCTGAGCTCCCTGAGTGAGCAATTCCTGTCCCTTTTTTTTTTTTTTTTTTTTTTGAGACGGAGTCTCGCTCTGTCGCCCAGGCTGGAGTGCAGTGGCCGGATCTCAGCTCACTGCAAGCTCCGCCTCCCGGGTTTACGCCATTCTCCTGCCTCAGCCTCCCGAGTAGCTGGGACTACAGGCGCCCACCACCTCGCCCGGCTAGTTTTTTGTATTTTTTAGTAGAGACGGGGTTTCACCGGGTTAGCCAGGATGGCCTCGATCTCCTGACCTCGTGATCCGCCCATCTCGGCCTCCCAAAGTGCTGGGATTACAGGCTTGAGCCACCGCGCCCGGCCAATTCCTGTCCCTTTTAAGGGCTCACAACTCTAAGGGGGTGCGCGTGAGAGGGTCGTGATCGTGATCGATTGAGCAAGCAGAGGGTATGTGACTGGGGGCTGCATGCACCAGTAATCAGATCAGAACAGAATAGGACAGGGATTTTTACAATGCTTTTCCATACAATGTCTGGAATCTATAGATAACATAACCGGTTAGGTCAGAGGTCGATCTTTAACTACCAGGCCCAGGGCACAGGCACCAGGCTGTCTGCCTGTGGATTTCATTTCTGCCTTTTAATTTTTACTTCTTTCTTTGGAGGCAGAAATTGGGCATAAGACAATATGAGGGGTGGTGTCCTCCCTTAATCCTTCAGATAATCAAATTAGTCAATCTTTTATATATAGAGCATATGCTATAAATACACAGATACATACAGTAATATATATTTGTGTGTGTATATACATTTAGTGTGTATTTATGTATGTTTATTTAGATCTGAGTTTCTAACCTATCTCATTTGCCTTCTCTCTGAATAACTTCTTTTAACATTCCTTGTAAGGCAAATCTACTGAAAACAAACACCCTCAATTTTTGTCTGTCTAAGTTTCTTTTTCCTTCACTTTTGAAGTATAATTTTGCAGGGTACACAGTTCTAGGTTGGTGGAATATATATATACACACACTGAATGTATATACATATACATATGTATCAATGTGTATATATAAGAATATGACCAATGTTTCAGTATTCTTTTTTTTTTTTTTTTTTTTTTTTTTGAGACGGAGTCTCGCTCTGCCGCCCAGGCTGGAGTGCAGTGGCCGGATCTCAGCTCACTGCAAGCTCCGCCTCCTGGGTTCGCGCCATTCTCCTGCCTCAGCCTCCCGAGTAGCTGGGACTACAGGCGCCCGCCACTGCGCCCAGCTAGTTTTTTGTATTTTTTAGTAGAGACGGGGTTTCACCGTGTTAG